>NW_017295873.1:477674-479059 GCF_001594075.2 Trachymyrmex cornetzi | reverse complement strand
TCAAAGTTATGATTTTCTTAGTGAATAAGTGATTTTTCCATAGGTGCCCCCATTTATTTAATAAAAAATATATAAAAAAAATTTTTTTCTACAATGGAACTACTGGTACTTCAAGTTCAAGAGTTTAGGAAGCTCCATGAATTTTTTCCGATTTTTTAAAGCGGCTCAACACCCTCAAAAACGCGCCGGACTCGAATGATCCCCGTTTTCAGACCGAAGGATCCAAAAATACGTTTTCAGACGGAGGGTTATATAAAATTTTATATACTTTTGTTTTATACAAAATCTGTAGCAATGAAAATTTCATTGCTAACATAAGTAAGTAGCAAAGTTATTGTTTTAAGTATAAATTTTCACTTTGAAGTTAATCTGTCTACTCTTACGTAAAGGAATGAACTATTTCATTCGATCAATCGAAGTTGTTTAAGTATTAGTTGATAATGCAATGCAAGATGCATTGAATCATTGAATATTACTGCAAGGAGTAAATTTAGCGACATAGTGCACCGCTATGTCATTTGATGTTTGTTATGAACGTTACTGGCGAGACGCATTTTCAGAGGCATATAAGACGCACCTTCAGACGCATATAATAATAGGAGACAAATTAATATATTTTGCATGATTGTGCGTGATAAATTCAAACACTTTGTCACAAGTAAGAATTATTTATTTATTTATTTTGCTCTGCTCAAAATCTGTCTCCGTTTTGCTATCTGGGTTTAGAATGACATTATTCTGTTATTATTCTAACCTCGAAATTCACTCCTTTATGGAGTAAATTTTTTACTTCGATTATTAAACGAATTTTCTATTCCCATCCTGCAGTAAAATTCACTGACAGTAGCATTGGCTCAATTGCCATTAATCCCTGGAATGAAATTTCAATTCAATGCAGTGAAAGAACATAGTCTTAAAAATGCTGTTTTTTTCTTACTAATACAAAAGTGCAAAACATAGTGAATCTTATGAATTTTAGGTAAATATCTAAACCCGGGGACCCCCCCCCCCTTCCAATGACCTTGATCTTGACATATGTTGTCAAGGTCATGACCTTGAGTGACCTTCAACAAGTTTTAGTATTTAAATTTTAAAATAAAGAGTACTCACAGTACATACATCTGAATTAAGAATTTTAATCAAAATTTACATTATCTAGTGGATATATATTGCACACATGATATCAAAGAATTTATCAATTCGCTTTAGGGGCGCACGACTCTCACCTTTAAGTCTCACCCCCCTCTCCCCCCTGTTTCAGGGGCTCACGACTCTCACCTTCAACTCTCACTGAACGACTTTCACCTGAAGTAACTCTCATCTTACTTCCCCCTTTGCATAGGGCGCACGACTCTCACCTTCGACTCTCACCCCCCCCCCCCCCC
>NW_017295873.1:461025-477656 GCF_001594075.2 Trachymyrmex cornetzi | reverse complement strand
GGGGGGAGGGGGAGAGTGAGAGTTGAAGGTAAGAGTCGTGCGCCCCTGAAGCAGGGGGGGGGAGTGAGAGTCGAAGGTGAAAGTCGTACGTCCCTGAAGCAGGAGGGAGGGGGGTTGAGAGTCAAAGGTGAGAGTCGTGCGCCCCTTTGTAGGAGGGGAGCGGGGATGAGAGTCAAAGATGAAAGCCACCTAAAACTCCACTTGTTGGAGATCTTTCAAGGCCATGACCTTGATGACATATGTTAAAGTCGCAGTCATCGGCGCGGCATCCCCTACAGTAAACGACTATCAAACATATTTTAAAGCAGGGAATTCTCGTGTTATATAGCTGAACTTTTTTTGTTCATAACTTTGTAACGAATAATGAGCGACGGCTAAAACTTGTTGAAGGTCACTCAGGGACAACATATGTCAAGGTCAAGGTCATTGTGGGTGGGTCCCCTGATCTAGATATTTACCAAATTTTGACATCTGTAAGAAAGGAACATCATCATTTTTTCAAGTTAAGTCATTTTTTTTCATCCTCTTGATAATACGATATATGATTTTCAATATGAGTAAATTATTTCATGTGAAACTTAATATGCAAAGTTAATTCGAAGGGATGAACTCACTAATATTGTTAAATTGGAAATCTGTTAAATAAGATGAATTCGAAAAAAAGGATCCAAAGTGGCGGATGCCATTTGGCCATTTTTTGCTGTCGCCAACTGTTTTGTATAAACCGTTCTTAGCCAAGCCTAGAGACGAGCATGGATGTGGCGGTTTTCTGTTCCCTCTTTTTATGTTTTATTTGTTTTTTATTTTTATCTTTTTGTGGTTTGTATTTTTTTGTATGTTTTAGTATTTTTTAATATTTCTTTAAATGATTTAGAATGATTAAATAGATTTCTATGAGACTGACAACTATGAAACTATGACGAATCGAACGAAGAGAACTGACGTTTCAGACAGACCGATTAAATGGAAAGATTTAAAAATGCTACAAAAAACATACAAAAAATACAAACTAAAAAGAAATAAAAATAAAAAACAAAAAAATAAAAACGCAAATATGCAAAATATATCAATTTGTTCATGGGCCCGGCTAAGTGCGGTTTATAGAAAGCAGTTGGCGACAGCAAAAAATGGCATCCGCCATTTTGGATCCTTTATTTCGAATTTATCTTATTTAACAGATTTCCGTTTAACAATATTAGGAATCTTCGCATACTTAGTTTCACGTGAAATAATTCACTTATATTAAAAATCATGTACTACCGAGAGAGTGAAAAATAGGACCTTTAACTCAAAAAATGACGATGTTCCCCGTATCTTCAATGAAAACTAATAACACCATCGTGTTCAGCAGGTCGAAATCTATAAGATTCACTATTTTTCACTTTTGTATTAGTAGCCAAAAAACGGCCTTTTTTAGACTATGTTCTTTCATTGCTACAGATTTAGAGTGTATAATTATATATAAATTTCTTATTATTTATGTATGTATAAATATACATAACAATTCATATTCATTTTTATACATGTTTATATATGATCTCTCTCTTATAGATAATATATAAATTATAAGATGGGAAAGAAGATAGATTTTGCACATAGATTTCCGTCGCGTAAATGCAGTCATCGAACCCGATGCGTATCCCTTGCCGACAATCTTGCCTAGACAACCGCGATCCTGAATAAGTTGTGGGGGACGTGATATCTTACAACTCTAGATTTAAAAGGTGGCTACTGGCAGATGGCATTGACTACGAAAAGCAAACTGATCACTGCACGTTTACGATTCCCGGAAAAAAGTTATTCAATCCATTGTTATGCCGTTTGGCTTATATTCCGCGCTCACTACGTTTCAACGATTATTAGACACCGTACTCGGATCCGAACTTGAATCGAATGTTTTCGTATTTGGACGATATCATTCCAATTATTGGGACATTTAAAGATCACCTGAGTACTCTTCAAGAAGTTTTTAAAAAACTCCAGGAAGCCAAACTTGTAAACGAGCATGGATGTGGCGGTTTTCTGTTTCCTCTTTATATTTTATGTGTTTTTTGTTTTTTATTTTTATCTTTTTGTGGTTTGTAGTTTTTTGTAAAAAACTCCAGAAAGCTAAATCTAGAAAAATGCCGCTTCTGCGTGGAGCAGCTGAAATATCTCGAGCACATTATCAATCGCGATGGCATATGAACTGATTCGGAAAAAGTTAGTGACTATAGCCGATTAACCAGTACCAAAGATCGTTAAATAAATACGCCAATTTTTCGGAATAGCGTCGTGGTATCGACGTTTTTTCCAGGACTTTGCAACAATAACCGCTCCTCTTACTACATTAACCCGGAAAAAAATATCCGTTGGAGATGGGATCCCGACGAAGAGACTGCGTATGTCCTTAAAAAATATCCTTAAAAAATATTAACGGTGCTTGCCTATCTAGACTTCACCAGACGTTTTATTTTATAAATTGATGTTAGCATAAACGGGTTAGGGACTGTGCTAACTCAAAACTTCCCGGAGGAGGAGCGAGTAATGTGTACGGCAGCCATACTGAATCAGGCTAAATGGAATTACAACGCAATGGAACTACAGCGCCTAGCGGTTATATAGAACATCCGTAAAATGCGCGACTATTTAGAAGGATATCCGTTTACGATGATTACCGATCACCAATCTTTATGATGGCTGCAAAAGCTGGAAGCCCCGACTGGAAGACTAGGCCGCTGGGCATCGGTATAATATCGAGTTGCATCGGTACAATATCGAAATGAAATACTGAAAGGACCTTGAATAGAGTAGCAGACGCCTTGTCACGTCAACCAGTAGCAACAGCCATATATGTAATAACGCGTTGTCCCTAGTACCGCCGCCTCCTGGAAGCTGTACAAGAGCAAGTTGAAAGAACCTCAAAATTACAAAATTAAGGACAGGAGATTATATAAATACTTATTACACGAATTGAATTTCAAAGAAACCTCAACTGAGGAACAGTAGGAAGCGTACCGACGGAACAACGTGCAGACATTTTGTATAACATTCACGACGCCGCAATCGCCGGTCATCTCGGAATCGCGAAGACAATTGCGCATATCACGCGTTTTTATTATTGGCCCAAAATGATGATAGAAATAGTACAATATGTCCAGAACTGTCGGAATTGCCTTACGCATAAGGTAGCACAAATTTGAAATTAAACCCGACGAAAACTGCATACAATAGCAATAAATCGACTATGACAACAAGTAACGTTAGATTTGATAGGACTGCTACTATGATCGAAAAAGAGACATACTTAAACATCACTTTATGAAATGTATTAAAATGCACCTTTTTTGTGCGATCGCCCCAATGGTTACTTCGACTATTATAGAAGCGATATTTTCCGTCATGTGTGTGTGTGAGTGCCCGGTAAACATGTTGACAGATAATAGCATGCAATTAAAATCGGCACAGCTCGAAAAGCTTACTGAACGCATATAAAGCCCGCGGCACACGCTTGTTTTCCTGCTGGATTACTAGCTGGATTAGAATCTTGTCATCGTATTGGCTGCGATACTGGCATTGTCAGTACTGCAGCCAATACGATGGCTAGATTCTAATCCAGCTAGGAATCCAGCAAGAAAACGAACATCGTGTACCGCAGGCTTAACATCCGTCATCTGTACAATGAGACTCATGCGCCTTACTGTAATTCGGTCGAACAAATAAATCACCGTTAAGACAATGATAGCGCAGTATGTAGAACGCAATCACCGAAATTGGAACGAGCGCATCCCGAAGCTACAATTTGAATTTAATACGGTGCAACATAAAGCTACCGGGAACACACCGATGTATCTGAATTTTGGCCGCGAATTACCTACTGTTACCGGCAAACATTAATCCTCGAACGGCACACATGGATCATTCGTGTCCATGCCATTTCTAATATTGTAATTTCCATTTCTCATATACCTGTGCGTCTGACCCACGGAGTAATAGAAAGGAGTAAAATCTCTGCAATTTACTGTGGACTTCGCAGCGGCATAAAAATTCGTGACGCTTCTGTCGCTGACAACCTCATCGAAGGTTATACAGTTTTAAAAGTTTGTAAGGTAATTACTGAATTTAACTTTTTCGTTAAAGTTAACAACTATTCAGGTTAGGAAATCTGTCACATCGATGGCATAGACTGACATAAGGGGCATGAGAACATATAAGTGAGACTAGAATAAGTATTTTCTGCATCGAGTTTTAAGAGGATGTGGCTGAAACTGAACAATTACCTTCGATTCTTTCATTTCTGCGGTTTAAATATTCGCGCCACGGAAGACGGTCAGGTCTTCAGCTATAACAGCGCCACTACCAGGGAAAAAAATGGGGGAACGTTTTCGAGACAGAACGATTATAGAAATTTTACTCCTTTCTATTACTCCGTGATCTGGCCCTCCCCCCTCCGTAAAAAATCTTTATGGTGGAAGAAATATAGATAGCAACGGCGACATGGGACCTTAGTGTGTTGACGAGCAGTGCATCGGAAAGTTGCGTACAGAACTGAAAGACCCATGTGTGCCGTTGGAAAGTGTCTTTTTCACAAGTAAATTCAGTTATTTTGCTATTTTTGTATTGAATAGGCTTATTTTATCGTGTATATATTTTTCTAATCTAAAAAATTTTTCGCATATATTTATGCAAATTTAAGTGCTACAAAATTATTTTTCCTTTTACGGTAAAGATAACGTGACACAGAGGAACGTACTACAAAATGAATTTTATAATCTTCCTCCTTTTGGCGAAGCTTCATCTGGCGAAGACAATATATTTATTTGTTTGCGTTAATAAATAATTCTAGTGTTTAATAATAAAATCAAACTGTTTTTTCTTCAAAAAATATTATTTGTCCACATTAAAAATATAACATTTTCAGATGCTCAAATAATTGCATTTTTTCTGCATCTAGCCAAGTATCACATCTATAATGGTTTTTTTGTATACATATATAGCGAAGTTACAATTTTTATATCAAAACTGAATTATTTTCTTTTTCTGGTGTAGAAAGTAATTTTCATAATTTTTCTAAACCTTTCTTTCAATGTTTACATAGCAGAAATAATTTAATAGAGTTAATTTAATAGAGTTAAAGAACATGTGTGAATCTTTACAGAATTTTTCAAGCACTTTAAGAACCTTAAAATCGAGTCGGATGACCCATGTGTGCCATTCGAAAGTGTTGAAAATAAGTATGCCGTTTGAGGGTTAAAAAAACGCGAATAGATTCAGCACCGCCACTTAGAAGAGGCTTATGAAGTTATATGCGTAAACCTCGCGCGCGTCTTCCAAAGACAGCAAACCGGGAAGATTCACTTGCACACTAGCAATTACTCACTATCAATCACAGTGACTTCTGCGTAGGGAGTATTTTTTAATATTTTTTCTAGCGTTGTAATTGACTTGTGGACAATTGGCTCATGTACAATTGATATACACCCCAGCAAAACTATTACGATTTACGACGCCATGATTGGAAACCAAATAGTGGGGAACAGGTATATAAAAAAGAATATTCGCTGTCGAATAGAGCTGCAGCATTCAATGCGAAGCTTGTTCCAGAATTTAGAGGTACAACGAATAGTGCACCCGTTATATTCGATTTACATGACCAAAATAATCGATAAGCACGTCACGTACACCTGTAAGATTTAAAATCAGCCCCCACTAACGCACCGTTCACAAAAATAAAAATAATGAAAGCGCTACGAGTATCGACAATGAAAACGATGAAGACAAGAAGTGAACGAATCCGAGGGCGAAAGGAATGAAAGCAAAAACGATAATTGACGAGAACAATTATTAAGGTTTTTTATTTATAACCCGAGTAAAAGCGTCAAATCTCGGCCGTGGATTACATCGTTGTTATATACGGTTGGATCAGCAAAAATGGAAGAAATTATCGACATCGCCTTTGCTGCCTTTCACCCAGCAAAAGAAATCACTTGAACCATACTGTTAGTTTCTTAAGCCCAAGAAAACTGCCACCAAAGTAAATGTGCCTCAAATTCAGGTACTGTTATGAGGGAAGTGGTAATGTAAGGATGCATCAAGAATATGCATCATTCCGCCAGTTGCGCTCGAAGTCTTCAAGAAATACATAATTATAATGACAGTAACAAACGATTTGATAACTGCTCCGAACGTTCCCGATAATAACAAGTATCGCTGATCAGCATCTTCTCCCAGCGAAGATTCAATTAACCAATTAGTGATATAGATAATTGATATGCATCTGTCAAACATATGAAGCGTCCCGTTCATTTATCGGACAATACATTTTTAAAAAATCAGTTTCTTTAAATCTATGGGCTAATGACTGAAACAGCCAGACACGTAGGTTTTTTTTGCTCAAGAACAGCCTGTAAAAATCCCATCAAAATTCCCGACACTGTCACTTGGTGTTTGCCTTATAAGTATAGAATAAATTGATCATACCATGCTGTAAATAAGTGACATAAATATGAGAAACAAAAAATATTATTTTTTATCTTTCGTATTTACATCATACATTCATCATACTTACAATATATTTGTAACGATACGTCCCCAAATGTGTATTATTCCCGGCAGAACAACTGCCGAATACAGTTATATTCGAAGAAACCCGTGAGCATACGCCCAAAATTATTTTAAGAAATTCAAACATAATTCGCAGGTAATAGCAGTCCGCTAAACAAACGTTTCATCGTGCTGAACGTTTCCGGCAATACCCGAATATCGTCGACCGACATCTTCTCCCAGCGAAGATCCGTATCGTAATGCCGTGCGATGTGGGGGGATCGCTGATCCAGCGGGAAAAACCGAAATATACCGAAGTACTTCGACGCCATAGAATAAAACACAAATTACCAAAAAAATAACCGATTCCAATCCCGATCTTGATCCTGAGCAAAGTAGCACTTCTGAACAATTCCGAGCAATTCCAACATCTGATCCGAGATCCTAACCAAGATACGAGTAGCGAGAAAAGTAGGTGAAACGTACTTCATCTCCGTACAAAGAGAATAATTAAAAGGAAGGGCAGATATAAAAGCGTGGAGTTATGAGAGAAAATTAGAAGAGAAAGGAAAAGGAGAGCGAGGGAGAGAAAATTTTTAAAGGATTAGAAGGAAGAGAGGAAGGAATATATAGAGGGAAAAAGGTAGAAATTGGAAAAAATGGAAAAGTTAAGGGAGTTAAGTCAACTGAAAAGGAAAGAGTTATATAAAAGGAAGAAAAAAATAACAAAGAGAAGAGATGAGAAAGGATACGGGAGACGAAGTATAACAAATAGTATAACAAATGCATTGATAAAAAAAGAGGGAGTTCCGAAATATCTGAAGAAAGGGTGGAAAGAAAGCAGATGGCAAAGGGTGGCGAGATTCAAGTTAGGGAATGGTATGAAAAGAGGGAGATATTGGAAGACGGAGGAAAGGATAAAATATAAAATACGTAGGAGGAGAGAAGAGACATGAACATGTATGAGAAGAGTGTGTGAGATGGAAAGAGGAAGGATATGTGGCGAAAAGTGACGGAGATTTTGGAAAAGGCAGGGGTGGGGGAGGACTGGATGAGAGAATTGAAGGACCTGAGGGGGAAGGGGAAAACAAAGAGATGGAGCATGGTGTAATAAAGAAAAGAGATGTGCTGTTGCGCAAGAAGATGATTAACCAACGAGGATGGTGGAACAAGTGACCGGCTATATTAATATATCAGCCAACCAGCGTTTTTTCTGCGATACTCAAAATGTGATATAATTTAAATAAGGAAATGACAATTAATGACTCTAGTTTGTTGAGAACTACTATTCCGATTTTTTATTATTAATAATTATTATCACTAATTTAATAATAATATTATTAAATTATTTATACATATGAAAAGGGTAAAGATAAATAAATAAAATATTTTATCAGAATTTATTAAAAAAAAACAAATAATATAAATTTGTAAATATTAATAACACTTAATTTATATATCTACCACTTTTGAGGTTAATTTCCTTGCCACAAGTTTTCATCCACTTTGCCGTAATGTCGGTTTTTTTGGAAATGAAAAAAGCTTTTATTGTTTTACTTTCGCATTTTCACTGCGGTTTTTATACCCTTTGACGCTGCATATCACCATTTTTTATAAAAACATATTACAAGTGATACGTCAGCCTCTCTTTGTTTTCCTTACTATCATTTTCCAATATAGAAGGCGACTTGTTACGTCATATACGCGCAGAGCGGATCCAAATTTGGTGTACTTCGCGCAGAACAGATCCAAATTTGGTGTACTTCACGCAGAACGGATCCAAATTTGGTATGCTTCACGAGCACATCTTTTCATTATTACACAATGAGATGGAGGAAGGAGAGATAAAGGAAAGGAAAAAAAAGGGAGGGGAGGGGGGGGGAGAGAGAGAGAGAGAGAGCGGGAAATGAATGATTTATTAAATTGATATAATGTGACGGCATCGTCTATATAAGAGAGAGCAAGAAATTAATGTAAACGGAAATGGAAGTCCCAGAATTAGGGTTGTGTAAACGGCGTGCGAGCGTGCGTACAGATATATAGAAAGGATAGAATACGACACAGATGTGTGTAGATGTATCGGATAATAGGAAAAATATACATATATTACGTAGAGCACGTGTTGTATACGATGTTGTATGACAGTGTTGTCAACTTAGCTATTTTCTAGCTAGATCTAGCTATTTTTTTTTCAATCTAGCTTGCAAAAATTGACTCTAACCATTTAGATATTTTTTGGATATTTTTATAAAGGTGATACAGAGCTATTTCTTGTAATTCTGATTCGTTAATGGAGATTTCATACCATCTGACATCCAACAAAATAATTTGAAAATAAAAATCTAGAATTTTACGAGAACTTTGAGAATGCATAAAAAAAAAGAAATTTCATATTGATCGTCGTACGTTCAAATCTTCTATCTAAAGGCTAATCTAAATTGGTCATATGGTAGCGTTGCAAACGTCGTAAGTATCGTGCGACTTTAAAATTGATGCATCGGATTGGTTGACGCAATAAACTTACGACCTGCAAAGCCTACAATATGATACCAATGTAGATTAAGCTTAACGTAACAAATATACAGAATGGCCCATGTAAAGTGTTACAAGTTATTATCTCTGAAAGTATATATCAAATGAAAAATATATTCAGACGAAAATTTTGTCACTTCGAAGGGGACATGAGATGGAATTATTGGTTTGACCTTGGGTGGCAATGGGTTATCAAGGTCAAAGCAAGGTTAATTTGAATTTTTTTAATGGGACTCTTCTTATTTTTCGTTGCATATTCTTGTAGTACACCTCAAGAACTGTTCAAAACACTATAATAAAATATTTTTTCATAAGATACTTTTCGAGTTATAAGGCTTGAAAAGTATCGCCGTCATTAAATTACCTAAAATGCTCAAACGACGGCTAACCTCTTGAATGGGTGCATCCAGAAGCACGACCGCTCACTGAGTTCTTGTTTGATTTATATTTTTAGATCTAATGAAATATGCCAATCAGATACAAAAGCTCACTGAGCACTCAATGAGCGATTATGCTTCTGGATGCACCCAATGTTATCCAAAAGATCATGATCTTAAGTACCTATCTTTGAGTAGATAGATGGATTTTTGAAATGTAAGTAGGTAGGTGGGGTGCTGAAAATACCCCAAAAAGTTTTTATTTTTATAATTATATTTTTTACTAAAATATTATATTTTAGTTAAATTTACATTAGTCAGACTCTAATGAAATAGAGAAATATAAAAATAATGAACTTTAACACTTCCGGATAATATTTTTTAATTTTTTTTCCAGAACGGCGTTTTTAGTTATGGATTTTCCCGTTTTACTTCCTAACATCATTTATTATTAAAAACGTAACTCAAACCTAAAAAATGTTAAAATACAAACATTCTTATACTAAATAGTATCTTAAAACATAAATCGTACAAAATTGTCATTAAAAAACATTGAGTTGAAGATAGGATAAGTAGCGAAATAAAATATACAAAAATTATCTCAAATTAATACTTTTTTTACGAGAAATGAATATTTTAATGAAAAAAATATGTAAAACAGTCAATGTTTGATGTAAGAAACCATAAAATTAAATTTTGTTTTATAGAATTGAAACATATATCAGAAATAAAAGAAAAATAAGATTATTTACTTTTTATAATTAAATTTACATTAGTTACGTTCTAATAAAACCGAGACATGTAAAAATCATATAAATAAGACAACTCTGGACTACAGCAGAGAAAAACCTTTGACTATACAAAAACTCAAAAGAAGTATAAAAAGAAAACACAAATGGTAGGTGGGGTGTTTACAGCATCCCCTGCATGTTTGACGCTCTATCACTGTTTACTGCTTCAATATCGACGAGCTACTACTACTTCATTTGTCAAGTAATCAATAATAAGAAGATACTAAATCCATGTACTCTATTGCCAATATAAAAGTATGAAATATTTAAAAAAATTGTGCCTGAGGTGCAGACACCTCACATACTCGAAGGTTAATAACATTTGTTAAGATCATGAAGAAGAGAGACCGCAGGAGACCGAACTAAGCTTTCAGAAAATGTGACCAAAATTAGGTTTCTGAATTAGTATTGGTGGTGCTCGATAGAAAGCGTTTGAATCGCAAAACTCCTCTCATATACGCTTACATACACACAATTACACAAACACACATAATCAGTAATCAAAGAATTAGAGACGTTATTCTTTGATATCATGCTTTGATAGTAACAGCAAGACGTAAATTATCATTAAAATTGCAAGAAGAATACACCATTCTTCATGTAAAATTGATACAACCTACCATGCAAACTGCGAGAACGATATCGTTAGAGTGGGTATAAAGAGAGTGGCGCTATAATGCATATGCCTAGTGCTGATTGGCTCCACCATTTATACTTTCAACTATTAGTTAAAGATATTAAAAGAAGACAACGTTAGAAAAAGAAAAGGTTAGGACGAGGAATTGCGTCATAAATATGTGCAGGAAATGGCGACTTTTAGCTAATTGGCGCCATAATAGGAATCCCAAAGTCTGGCCACTCACAGTGCTCGGACTTATTGGCTGAATCAAGCTCAAGAATAACATGGCGGAACCAATCAGAATTACTACAAAATTGAGGCTAATTTAAACAAGAGAGATACAATAAATCACGAAATAACTTCAAGTGTAGATTTTTTTATTCTTCTACAGTATTAATTTTCTATTAATATAAAATATATATAAAATAAAATCAATATAATAAGAATAGGGCTACGAGCCAAGCAAGGTTATAATGCTTATTAAAAGCAAACAGTTTATTACAACATACGTTTCGACCCCATTGGGTCATTCTCAATGTTAAAACATTAAAGCAAATTAAAAATCAACAGAAATAATTAATCACTCTAATGATAAAAAATTAAAGAAACATATAACGTGATTCGGCCACAAATTATAATAACATATAAAATTCATCGTTGTGACTGTAAAAATATTTCGCTGTGGCTGTATGACTGTTAAAATTCGTTGCTATACGACAGTAAAATTGTAGATACGTTACAAAAACTTGGTAGTCGTCAGCGGTTGTCTTATTGTAGAATAACAAGAAAAGGTGTAGTACAGAGACTTTGAAATACAGAAATTGACTGACCAATAAACCAACTATGAATTTAGTCTAAAAACCATAATTTAAAAAAAATTGTATATATAATAATATATAATAATTAACATATGTTGCGAGATATAAAGTTGTATTAAAATTTAAAATAAAAATTCTAAATTTTGGAAAAAAAAACAATTATAAAAATAAAAATAAAAAAATAAAAAATGTAAAATAAATAGTACCTGGTAAATTGATAATGAATTATTTAAAAACAACAATTATATGAAGTACTAAATAGATCATTAGAAGAGGGAATATTCCCAAATGAATGGAAAGAAGCTATAGTAATTTCTATACCAAAAATACAAAGAACAGACTAAATAGAAGAATTTCAACCTATAAATAAGTTACTGATTTACGAGAAAATACCAGAAATAACAGTTCACAGTCAATTAGTTAATTATTTGGAGGATAATAGATTGAACATGGCCGGAGACACTACCGCGTCTCCTGATTAAAAGAGTGCCGATCAGGGTTTAGAACGAGACATTCATGTGAGACTACTCTTCAATGGGTTATATCGAGTTGGAGAAGTATAAATAAAAGAAAAATGATAGAAGTTATATTTTAAAAAGGACGTTTGAGTTAATAGATAGAGATATTTTGATACAAAAAATGGAAAGTTATGGGATAACAAGGGTAGTACTTAGTTGGTTTATTTAGAAAACAGAATACGAAGAATTAACTTTAATAGAATTTTGTCAAATCCTATTGGGATCAGTAATGGGACCATTATTATTTTTACTTTATATAAATAACGAGAGTCGTTTGTGGCAATTGTGAAATTAGATTATTCGCAGATAATGCACTAATACATACAATAGGCTATTCAAGCCAAGAAATAGGTAGTAATCTTAATATGCAAATACAAAAATCTGAGGAATAGTTGAAAAATAATAGACTAAAATTAAATGCTAATAAAACCAAAATTGTGCTAGTTAGAGGTATTAGGAAAAAAGTATCGGAAAGCAATATGAAAGTAAAACTAGAAAACACAGTATTAGAAGTAGTTAGTGAAATTAAATACTTAGGTATTATTATAGATAGAAATCTTAATTTTGAAACAGCACATGTTAATTATCTAGGGAAAAAAATAGGATCGAAATCGGGAGCATTTCGCCAAATTAGTATGAATCTAACACCATACATGAGGTGCGTTGTATATAAAGCGATAATTGCTCCGTTATTCGAATATTATTCGTCTATATACTGAATTTAAGGGATTATAATGTGCAGTATTTACAAAAATTATAAAATAAGGAGATGAGAATTATATTACACACGGTGCAATTATAGGACGAGAATTGAAGACATACTTGAGTCATTAAAATTTATGTCAATTAAGGAAAGAATTGAATACAATATTCGTATTTTGTTACATAAAATCGTAAATGGAGACTGCTCGGGTTATTTAAAAAAATAAGATAGAGCAAGTAAGAAAGGAGGAAGGAGTACAAACAAGATTAGAGAGTAAGATACATATTAATAATGTAAAATTAGAGAGGAACAGAGAATGTTGTTATATGATGGGTTTAAAAGGTACAATAATTTACCAAATGAAATAAGAAAGGAAAAAAATTAAAAAATAGTATATCAACTCAAGGCTTACACACGAGCGTTTGAATATTGTAAAATTAAAAAATAAAGTAATAATAACGCTCAATATGTATAAAACAATATAAATATCAAAAGGGCATAGAACCAGTATTTAAACGAACAAATATAATTAAATTAATAATACCTTCTGTATAAAAAGTACCGGGAATCGTTAAAAAAAACACAGAATATTTTATTTATTCATCAAAATTTATTTTGTCGCCTTCAAAGTAATCCCCATCGTTTGCAATGCACATGTGAAAACGGCGAAACCAATCTTCCATGCACTTCTGGTAGGCCGATTCTGGTATGGCCTTCAGGACACGCTGCGAATTCCGTTTGATGTCATCAATCGATGAAAAACGAGTACCACGGAGTGGCAATTTCAGTTTCGGGAAAAGAAAGAAGTCGCACGGTGCCAAATCAGGCGAATACGGTGGATGGTCGATAGAATTGACCGAGTTTTTGGCCTTGTAATCGGCCACAATCGTGGCTCTGTGCGCCGGCGCATTGTCGTCGTGTAAAATCCACGAATTGTCTCGCCACAATTCGGGCCTTTTTCGCCGGATATTTTCGCGTAAACGCCTCAAGACACTTAAATAATAGTCTTTATTGACTGTTTGGCCCTCGGGGAGAAATTACCAACCTAAAAAAAAAAACATTTTACCGCTACCTCTTCCGCGGTTCATTTAAATGACAATTTTCCGGTACTTTTTATACAGAAGGTATTACAAACGTTTCGACTCCGATTGGGTCATTTTCAATGTACATAAAAATATATCATAAATAACGGTTACATTTGTAAAATTTTTTTTAAATGAATAAATTAATTATAACATATCATAATGTCGCAAGCATAAACTTATCATTTATATAAAAAGTGTAAATTGTCCAATATCATAAATAACGTTTACATTTGTAAAATCTTAAAAAATGAATAAATTAATTGTAACATATCCTGATGTCGAAAGCATAATCTTATCATTAATATGAAAATTGTAAGTTGTCCAATTTAGATTTTGTCGAGGTTGCAAGTAAAAATATATCTAGGAAAAATTTATGCAAAATGTGAAAAATTAAAAAGTTTTACGAGAGCGCTAGTGCCATATATTAAGAGTACAGAGGAATAGTGTAATGTGGAAGTACATGGGTTGTGTAAGTCTGACAGTTTGGAGAATTCCGCATTATATTAGATTGTATCACACAATGTAGCTATTGGAATTAATAAAGATCAATCAATCAAAAATAATAGAAGATTCTTAAGATCTAATTTATTTCAATCTATTATTGTGTTTCAAATCCGACGAACGGAATCGACATGTAGTTAGTAAAACTAATAGATAATGTATTTACAACACTTTGTATATGAATATTATTAAACACCAAGATTCGCTTTGACCGAAAGCAATTATTCCTCTTAATTATTCTTATCGGTCCAATTTTTACTTATGATTGCTCATAGATTTTATTATGAGAGAATTTCATAAATTTAACTTTCTAAACTTAAATTTATTCTTTTTTAATTAAGCGTTTCCTGCTTAATATAACTATTTATCTCTTCTAACACATCATTTTGAGGATGTTTTTTTTTAAACAATATTATTATTAACAAAAATCAGAGATATTTATAATAGTTTTTACATTACCAACCCATTCTGTATTACATAACTTTTTATATTCACATTGTTGTTTCTATGTTTAATTTTATTTATATTACGCATCGTTGTAGAAAGATTTGAAGATTGTGATTTTTATAACAATAATTAATATGTTATACAGGGTGTCTGGAAATTACCGCCAAATGTTTTGTGCG
This sequence comes from Trachymyrmex cornetzi, assembly GCF_001594075.2. Classification (NCBI taxonomy): domain Eukaryota; kingdom Metazoa; phylum Arthropoda; class Insecta; order Hymenoptera; family Formicidae; genus Trachymyrmex; species Trachymyrmex cornetzi. The sequence goes on along the minus strand of NW_017295873.1, from coordinate 462,564 downwards.
TGGGTAGAACAGATTATACTGAATCGAAAAGTGCTGTACCATTTTACGGTGTCAGCAATAGTTAACGAGATATTAACGTTTACAGATAGCCGAATACGCGTGTCCGCCCTATCTACTATTGCTGAAGGTACGGCCCACCGAGTGCACGGCGCGCAGGCCGCGAGGAGCGAGGATGGCCTAGCAGACGCGCCGCGCCGTTCGAGCTTAAGAAGCTCGCCTGCTAGCAGTGTTAGCAGTGTTTCTTCATAGTATTATCATTAAAACAATTCCTAAGGCGGATAGTCATATCGATAATAGTTTTAAACTCGTTAAGGAACTTGATGGTAGGCTGTTGAGTGAGGAATTTCAGTTAATGTCACTGGATGTTAGTCTCTTTACTAACGTTCCCATTGATTATGCGATGGACTGTATCCAAGACCATTGGCGATTTATTTCTAGAGATTGTTGTTTACCAAAGGAGGAATTCATCAAGGCGGTTCAGTTTATTTTAGATTCTACTTTCTTTGTGTTTGACAGTGTTATTTATAAACAGAATTATAGTATTCCCACCCATGGGCTCCCCGTTGTCTCCCGTCATCGCGGATTTAGTTATGCGTAAGTTGGAGAGTAGAGCTTTGTCTTTGATTAAGTTTCCGTTGCCCCTTTACTATAGGTATGTTGACGATATAATCATGGCAGCGCCTGTTTCTTCGGTTAGTTCCATTCTTAATGTCTTTAATTCTCAGCATCCTAGGCTTCAGTTTACTATGGAAGTGAGGAGTAATAGGTTAAATTTTTTGGATGTTACAGTGATTAGGGATAATGAGTTGATAGAATTTGATTGGTACCACAAACCAACCTTTTCGGATAGATATTTGAACTTTTGGTCACAGCACGCGGTTTCTCAAAAAATAGGTACAATCGCAGGATTAGTTGATAGGGTGATTTTGCTTTCGAATCCTAAATTCCATTTTAATAATTTGTGTTTTGTAATTAAAGTATTGTTAGAGAATGATTATCCTTTGAGTTTTATATTTGAGAATATTAACAAACGTTTGAAAAATATTATTATGGCTAGTAATAGGAAGAGGGTTGTTAGTGATAATAGCGTTGATGTAGTACAGCCTTCGTGGTTCATTGTCCCTTTTGTTCGTGGTATTACTGAGAAGTTTAATAGATTGAATAGCGAGCATATGGGTGTCATTTTATAGTATTAATAAGTTGCGAGAATTTATTAGGGTGCATAAGGACCCCTTACCGCGTGATAAGAAGTCGAAGGTTGTTTATAAGATTTCGTACAAGAGCTGCGACGCGAGTTATGTTGGACAGACGTGTAGACAACTGAAGTCAAGAATCACGGAACATAAGAACCACATCCGATGGAACACGTCTGCTCGTAGTGTTATAACGGAACATCGGGTGCAAGAGGGACACAATTTTGACTGGGACAGTGTTGCAATATTGGACGAGGAACCTCACTACAGGAAGAGATTAATTTCGGAGATGATATTCATCAGAAGACAAACGCATGGACTCAACCTACAGACGGATATGGAGGGG
>NW_017295873.1:458858-460872 GCF_001594075.2 Trachymyrmex cornetzi | reverse complement strand
GTGACTCACTGTGTCTGATACCGACTGGTCAACATATCAGGAATCGGTTCTTGAATTATTCATGATATCGTTTGCGATACGGTACTTTGTAATTGTGGTATTTTGATTTCAAAAAATGATATTTAAATTAAAGAAATGATGTTGAAATCAAAGAAATTTTTTCTTTAATCGTATATAGCAAAGCAACATTTATTTAAATCGAAGGAACCTTTCTCTATCATTTAAATTCTCGATGTAGGGGAGCTCACCATGATAGGATAACTTTTACTTTATATATGTCAATGTGTGTTTGCTCTGAGGAAGGCTCAAAAATGAGTCGAAACATGTAAGCGCGTTTAGTGAATAAATAAGTTTCACTCTTTATAAGTGTATTATTTGCGCGACGTCTTCTGCGCCCGACTCCTAGTGCCCTTACTTTTTCCAATTCTTTGATTTGTAACGAGTCTTGATTTATTAACGAAATTAATTTTAATTTTGTATGTCAAAAAGTATCGTCTTTACTTCGTACACATTGAGTATAATTAATAAATTTCAAAAATTCGCTCAGAGAACACAAATGTGGGCTCATTCTATGGTGTATGTTGCCAGCCTATCCCCATATGTGAGGGATAGACTAGCAAAATCTTTACAAATTATTTTTAATTCAATATGACAATAGCGAATTTTTGAAATTTACCGATTGTGATATCAATGGTTTACGAAATAAAGGTAAACCATTTTGGCATATTAAATTAAAAATAATTTATAAGACTTTGCAATTAATAGTATATGTACAAGTGATCTAATATTATTTAAACAATAATACAATTGCTGTTTTATAATGTCTTAATTTTCTACATGATCATTCGATGAAATTTATGCGGGTGTTCGAACTTCCATGAGCGATAGTGTGCATGCAGAAAAATATCATTCGAGTGCTAAGAGAGGACGTAATTTTTATTCTTCTTTAGAGTAACGATTATCTTTATAAAGAATTTTTTTGATAATATAATTTTAAAATACACTTATTGGATAAACTTCCGAAAATGGCAAATGCCCGATTATTATGAAATTTAGCAGAAATACTCCAAATGATGTCAAATGAATGCCCTTAAATGGATTTTCACCGACAAGAAAGTTTAATGCCAAAAATGTTTGAATGAAGTTATGGAAATTTGTACTTATTATTTTCAGTACACTATATGTTTATTGCAGTTTATGGTAAAACTATGACCTTGACCTTGACATATATTGTCAAAGTCATAACCCTGAATAACCTCCAATAGGTTTTAACCATCGCTCATCCTTCATTAAAAAGTTATAAACAAAAAAAGTTAGAAAAATAACGTATTATTTCAGCTATAGGGTAGACCGGGGAGTAAAGATCCCCGGGGAAAAAGGTCCACCCCTTGTATCTCGGTAATAAGGCATTCACTAGAAAATTCCACCATACAGTTCGTCAACTAAGAGTGAGAATCTTGTAACGATGCACCCCCATAAATGCATCGTTCCCGGCAATGCCAACTCGCCGGATGCTGCTACGGTGACCCCCGGTCACCGTACGCGATGAGAGCGCGGTGCGCTCGACACATTTTATAAAACAAACATAATTACAGGCCGCGTGAACTCGCAAGTCCACGAAACCCGAACGTCGCCGAACGACGCCGAGCGCCGCAGCTCTCGCTCGTATTGTTCCACGCCGAGAGTCACCGAATGATTCCGGAACAATACGAGCGGGAGCAACAATCCGGTATAAAAGCCCGGCGAAAGAATATTTCGGGCTTTTTGCTCCTGATCCAGCTCCTGGTACACCGACCGATTCCTAGATCCGATATCCTGAGCAATACAGCGGTGGTGAGGGTGTTCTCCGCCACTACCGGCATTTACCGGTCAGCTATTGTATTCGACTCCGCTCTCCGACTCACCGCTCATCGCAAGCTCCTCGAACCGTCTCGCTGCACCGCGGCGGTAGGGACTAGGGCTCGCCCATGGTATAAGGATAAGGGTATGCTCACGCCGTGGATACCCACTGCGC
>NW_017295873.1:454504-457320 GCF_001594075.2 Trachymyrmex cornetzi | reverse complement strand
CTGGCGCAATAGGATATACGTAAACGACATACGTAAAATCCTTGTGCGTTGACCTATGACAACGACTTACGACTGCGACTCAATTGCGACCATCTTTGTGCGCGGACCTTTACGCATACACACCGCACACTCACACCGACACATACTGTGTACACACACGCATACACCGCCGTCAGCAAATACCAGCCGCGACACTGGTATCACGCACACGCACACACACGCACACATACACGTACTTACACTTTGTATCTAAACACCAGAATATACTATCATTCTTATTACACAAAACCGTATTCACTGCGTTATTATCGCCTTGCCTCTCTCTCCTCCTGGCCGAACCTCTTTGCGACCCTGGCCGCAACCCGTGACCGACGAGCTACGTCCGCGCAAAGTCAGGTTGTTTCAATTTTATGTCACACAGTTCGTTACTGCCTAATAACCGTCAGGAAACTTGCAGGGTGCCCATGTGTTGAGAGCCAAAAGTAAGATATTAGCGCCGCAGTTATTTTGGTCTGATCATTTTTGCATATAGATTAAATAAGTGTATTTATTAATCTTATTCTATTGTTTTAACAGTGTGATTATTAGAATTGTTATTTCTATTATAGTTTTTTAATAACAATGCTGTAAAATTTACGTGACTTGTTGGGGTAAAAAGTGCCATGGTTGTTGGGGTAAAAGTGCCATATGGTATACAAGACAAAAATACAAGACAAAAATAAAAAGAAATCTGCCGCGAAACAACCAGCAACAAAGAAAAAGAAACAGATTAAGAAAAAAATTCTACAGTATTCCAATGATAATTCATGTAGTGCAGAAAATGAATACTTTTGCCTTGTTTGTTGTGAAGCGTATACAGATAGTGCTCCTGGTGAAGAATGGATTCAATGTAGCACTTGTAAAGGTTGGGCACATGCTAATTGTTCTCGAAGTACTTCTATATATTATGTTTGCGTTAACTGTAATAATGATGACAAATGATTTTATCACTTAATTATCTTTTTATAACAAATATTTTTTCAAATTCGTTATAATCATCCATTATTGGAAGACTGATTTAATTTTTTATTAAGATCAAAATGACTTAAAAAATCTAGTGTAAGAGGAAAGACTATTCTTATTTGTTTTCGATATAGTGCTAGTTTTGTTTCTTCTTCAAAGTTTGTCTTAGGTTAAGAAAACATTAATAATTTAATTTTCTGTTAAAACTGAAATATTTCTATTATAATTTTGTTACCAAAACCCACCTTATAATAAAAAAACTCTCTAGTATATACCTATTTTTATCTCTGAAAATAGTTCGAACGTAATATATTAGTATTGGTACTTTTTACCCCATTATGTGGAACTTCTTGCCCCACATATGGGGTAAGAAGTGCCGAATGACTTCCTCTGTAAAATTTACGATATCTTTGTAATGAATATATATATGCATACTTTCTTGCATGTATTTTATAGTCAAAGGACTCTAGTTTCGAAAAATATCAACACGATCTGTGTGAGTTAAACATTCTTTATTTTATAGCAAAAAATGTCAAAAGTGGCCGTTTACTCCCCGGTCTACCCTATATGCAATATTAAATACTATTCTATATAGGTTTTGACTCTCAACACGAAGCAACTTTTACAGGGGAGGTTGAGAGTCGGAGGTGAAAGTCGTGCGCTCCTGAAGCAGGGGGGAGGAGGGATGAGACTCGAAGGTGAGAGTCGTGCGCCCCTGAAGCAGGGGGGGGTGAGACTCTTGCGCCCCTGAAGCAGGGGGAGGGGGGCGGGTGAGAGTCGGAGGTGAGAGTCGTGCGTCCCTGAAGTAGAAGGTTAGGAAGGAGGGTGAGAATCGCTTCGCGTGGAAAATTGAAACCCACGTGCGACAGTACAATCATAGATTCTATGTGTAGAAATAATAAGCGTGGATACAGTGGACACAGTCTTTTCATCCATTTCGATAATTATAGCCAATATTTCTAGATGACTGACTAATAACGACTATCCGCGACCAGTAATACCAAAATAAATACGCGTTGCTCACCCAGAAGCATGAAGAACACGCACACACAATAAATATTTTCCTTCTACATACGCATCTCCTTCATTCATCTCCTATATAAACTGCGATAAACATTTTTGGCATTAAACTTTCTTGTCGGTGAAAATCCATTTAAGGGCCATTCATTTAACATCATTTGGAGTATTTCTACCAAATTTTATGATAATCGAGCGTTTGCCGTTTTCGGAAGTTCACCCCACTTATTATTTACTGGAAACAAATAATATTTATGTAACATTTTTCTGTATGTACATGTGCACGCTTTAGAACGAACTAAACTGAGTTTTCGAAGAGATTCTTGATCATTTTCCAATTTTCGCGATAATCGAGATATTATTTCTTAAGCGCCGAATATCCGTCGTTGATAGCTAGGCGCGCGGGGAGCGGAAACTGCCACTAAACGTCTTGACTCGAACGGCACGCCTAGCAGGCCATCCCCACTCTCAGCGGCCCGCGCGCCGTGCGATCGGTGGAGACAGTAGATTGTATATTCGCAGCAGTAGGCCTACCGGACGCGCTTATTCGGGTATCTTTAAACGTTAATATCTCGTTAACTATTGCGCAAACTACGCAAAATGATATAAGATTTTTCGATTCAATTGTTTAAAAATTATCGAAATTCCTGTCACGAGCAGGTAGAACGGACCGAACTAAATCGAAAATTCTTATATCATTTTGCGTAGTTTTGCGCAACAGTTAACGAGATATTAACGTTTAAAGATAGCCGAATAAGCGCGTCCGGCCGGCCTACTCTCTCTCTCTCTCTCTCTCT
>NW_017295873.1:447812-454233 GCF_001594075.2 Trachymyrmex cornetzi | reverse complement strand
TTTTTCGATTCAATTCGGTCCGTTCTACTTGCTCGTGATCGATTAGCCGATAATTTTCAAACACCCTGTATACAAACACATATAAATTAAGACCATATTAAAATTTATTAATACAATTTATAAGAACTTATTAAGATTTAATTAAATTGTATAAATTTGACTCAAATAAGGTTTAATAAAGTCTTATTAAACTTAATAAGTTAATATAAACTAATTAAAAGATGCACAATATAGTACAACATGTTGGTATTCATTTATAAGATTATATAAAGTCTTTATATAAATTTTTATTAGATCCTTATAAAGAATTTATAAGACTTTTATTAACCCTAGCTATGTGTATATACTTGTTTTTTGCACCCTATATATACACACTGAGGTCCCTGGGACTCCATCCATAATTGTTACCGTAACTTCTGTTAAAATGGATATATTTCAATTAATTTTTTTTCGATCAGATGGAGAATTGATTAAGGAATAAACCCATAATGTGTAAAAGTCGATAGAATTAAGGAACTTCGAGATATAGGTTCAAAGAAAAAAAAATTTTTTTTTTAATTTAGGAACGTGAAAAAGTCTCGATTTAGAAAGCTGGGATCCCGGGGACAGTTAGGGTTAAGTTCCTTGTTTAGAACATATTAATTTTTTTTCGCGGGTTTTAATTTGAAATATATAACTTTTGCAAAAAAACTTCTTGCGTGTATGGCTGTATGCTCCTTCCCATTTATGTTAAATTTTGCATTGTTAACATTTTACGTAAGATATCCCTACAGCACGAAACATTAAAGTAACATTGCAGCTATTTTATAATATTGTTACGCTCGTGCGACCGGAATATAACAAAATATTCTATTCTAACCTGATTTCATCACTGTTGGATATCGGACTCTTCCAACCTTTTCCATTTTACATGGTCTTTGGAAGAAATATATCCACTGAGATATGGGACCTACAATTTTTAATGCCGAACCCAAAAACATTGTTGCAATATTGTAACAATATCCCTGAGTCTATACTAAAATAAAACCTTACTGTAATATATTCTGAGATATTATTGCAATATTTTTAAAAATATTACAGATATTTGCTGCAACATTATGCAATATTTCAATAATTAATCAAGATTAATTAATTGCTACAATATTATTGCTCAGCATCACGTTCTGAAGTATACACAATAAAGTTATGATAAAAAAATATTCGGGGAATCAGAAAACACAACCGAAGGAGCTTGAGAATCTTCAGAAAATTCACTAATTCGATTTACATACACCTTCCCGAGCAGAAATTTGTTAGGGCATGCCTGATGTATGATCAGGCCCTTATCAGGAAGTAATACGGTATGCCTTAGTCGGGAATTCTCCACTTGGGTCTGATCAGGAAGTAGTAAGGTATGCCCTGGTAGGGAATTCATTATAAATTATAATCTACATAAAATAGTTACTGTAAGGCGTGTAAAAGACAAGTAATACTACCCAACTGTCACTCACCAATCTGGATGAAACTGTGCACTTGTTTAACATTGAATCCGTGTTTTTCTATTTTTCTCCAAAATGAATTTTAAGGGTTGAAACCATCCCTAAAAATCCCGAGCAGAAATTTTTGAAGGGCGCTGATCATCCTTATCAGGATACCTTAATGCCTGATCAGGCGCTCATCGCGACACCCAGTCCGGACCTGATCATAAATGTAACGTCAAGAATTAAGATTGCCTGATTAGGATTTTCCTTATCAGGACCTTATCAGGAATTTGTCAGGTCCCTTATTGCGCCTAAAAAATTATAATCCCGAAAAAAATTAATAAATCCAGTTTTATTATTAAAACTAGTATTATTGATTAACATCATCATATTCCTGAATACACACGACAAAATTATAATTAAAAAAAAAACATTTTCCCCTGTACGTAGGAATTAATTTTATTTATGTATGTATCTCGAAACGGTCACCCATCCGAAAGTTGTTCCACACATCGCATCGTTTGACCTTTGCAATCGTACAGAAATTGCTACTTCGATGATCCACGAACATTGAATGTTAATGAATGTATAGTTGTAACATACCTGGTCAATATAATCCTAATAGAAATTTGTGCAGTTTAATTGAATATCCAGTCAGTTACTATTATACTATCGAATATTAATTTTCTTAATATTTTATTTTATAATTTATATTAATAATATATTTCATATATTATTAAAATACTGCAATATAAAAATACTGCAATTGAGCAAAATTAGTTAGATAATTATTCCATCCAATAGCCTCACTTTTAATAATAAAAATTATTTACTAGACGCGTTTTTATACGAAATAAAAGAATCTGGTAGAAAAAAAGTGTCGCTCTATTCTGTTAGATATTAAACTTAACTTAAAGTTAACGACTTAAAGAAAAATAGAATCAATGGACTCCTCAAAATATTAAACGAAATGTATATACAACCATGGGCATTAGGAATCGCCGCTAGATATTTATTGCGTAATATTATCTGATATTTATAAAATCTATAATTACAATAATTTGGACGTTTCGGCTAACAATTTTGAGCCATCCTCAGCAATAATAATTACCGCTAATCATCCGTATTGTCGAGCTGCATCTCGCACAATCGCAGCTCCGACCATACTACAATTGCATTGGAAATGTGGTGAGAGACAACCATCTTCAACATAGCTAATGTTGTGCCATCCAGTTCCTTAGCTGAATGGAATTGATAGTGGATATTTTTATTTAAAAAATATTGTGTTGCAATTATTAGCTTGAGTTTCACTATCAATTCCACTCAGCTAAGGAATTGGATGGCACAACATTAGCTATGTTGAAGATGGTTGTCTCTCACCACATTTCCAATGCAATTGTAGTATGGTCGGAGCTGCGATTGTGCGAGATGCAGCTCGACAATACGGATGATTAGCGGTAATTATTATTGCTGAGGATGGCTCAAAATTGTTAGCCGAAACGTCCAAATTATTGTAATTATAGATTTTATAAATATCAGATAATATTACGCAATAAATATCTAGCGGCGACTCCTAATGCCCATGGTTGTATATACATTTCGTTTAAAGTTAACGACTATATAAATTAGGAAATCTGTCATATATAGGACATATATATTCTATCTGACCAGACCTATGTGGGGAATTCCCTATCAGAGCATACCCTACTGCTTTATGAATCAGGCTCTAATGGAGAATTCCCTACCAGGGCATATCTTACTACTTCCTGATCAGGCCCAAGTGGAGAATTCCCGACTAAGGCATACCTTACTACTTCCTGATAAGAGCCTGATCATACATCAGGCATGCCCTAACAAATTTCTGCTCGGGATATGTTATACCATGAGAATTACTCCGAGCATATAGGTGGCAACGAAATATGTTTTCAACGAAAATTGTAGAGTTGATGAAGAACTATGTAATGATGTCCTTATCTTGGAGGTCAAATGTCAATATCGTTTGTGACAGTTGGGTAGTGTTACTTGTTAGTGGTTATTTCGTGATGCATAAGTGTAGAGGAATAGTATAGAATGTTGTATAGCAAAATACAAGTGCTTTGCTCTTGTATTCTTTGTTTAGTTTGTTGTCTTGTATGTCCCACTTATTTGGGATATATGACATTTTTAGTGAGCGAGATTTATGCCCAAAGAATAATAAGTGCGCAGACTGGATTCAGTGTACTAAATGCAATAAGTGTATTACATGAAATATGTACCTCATGTTATAACACTTGTAATATATGTAAAAGATTGTAATCATCTATTACTTCATCTGTTAGGTGTTAAACTTAATTCTTGCCGTTTTTCGTCCCCAAAATTGATTTATTTCGAAGGGAAATACCTTAATCAAAATATTATTAATAAAGTATTATTAATTAGTAATAAAGTAGAAAATGGAGGAAATTACTTTGATTAAGGTATTCATTCATCTTCCCTTCGAAACAAATCAATTTTGGAGACGAAAAACGGCAGGAATTAAGTTTAACACCTAATATATTACAATATATACATATTTATCACTCTTATTCTTTAATGAAACTTGGTAAACACATTTTATAAGTTATTGTCATTTTATGTCTTATTTATGAGTATTATTTGTAAATTTTTCATGAGCCATACATTCCACTTCTTTCCTCTATGAGTAACCATATATCACACTTCTATGGGATATACAGCAAAAATGTAAAGGCTTCAAAAAATTCTTAATACGAAAAATAAATATTTCGGATTTCTAATATTTTTTTCATAATAGTAGACAGTACAAAGTTTTTACTAGTATAGTTTTATCTTAAACATAGTATTTAATACTTAATGAATGAAGTTTTTGTTAGGTGTGGTGTATACCGGAGTTACCCTAAACATATTTTTAATGCATAATCTTTAAATAGATCTTTTATTTTTCAAGTAAGTTTTTCGAGATATTTAACAGTTCTTGTACTTTTTCTACATGTAGGTACATTCTTTCGCGTTAAAAAATAAAAAAAAGTTCAATTTGTTTTATCTCAGCAAACAAAAATCGGATTATAGTAATTGGAAAGAGTAAGAATAACACTTTAGTGATATCCGCCTGGATGATGAATAAAAATTATTAGACATTTTATAGATAGTTGAAAATGACCTGCAAGTACATCATTTTTTGTACTTTCAGATTAAAATACCTCATAAACTAGACGTGATACGGCATTTTAGGGGCCATATTCGTAATCAACGCATCAAAATCTACCAGAAATAATTTCATTTAAGGCCTGAAAAAGATTGAATTTTTGTTGACCAGTGTCAATCATCTAAACAGATTATGTTTTTATCAGTATTAATGAAGTATAATAGTTAGTTTCTAAAAAGCGCTCTCTTTAGAAAACTATGTCAGTATCGACGATTTTCCTCCAAATATAATTTCTTATGGAAATTATCTTATTCTTATATTGCAAGTCTGAAGAAAATATAATTTATTATTTTTTACGGTTCTTTTATCCTAAAAATCGTTTTATTTTATTTAGTGTAATATACTCCTACAGCACGAAATATCGCAGCAATCTTGTAGCAATGTTTCAATAGTGTGCAATATTACAAAAATTGCAGCAATATTGCTGCAATATTGAAATTTTAATATTTTATTGGAAATATTGCAATAATATTGTAAAATATTGTAATTTCAATATTTTGTAGAAAAGATTGCGGTATTACAATATTACAATTATTGCAATATTACAATTCAGTAAATAAATACGCGATTCCACCACGAGAGGGATATGTTTTTCATAAGGAGAAAATGTCCAGGAGTTCTATAAGGAGTACGCAAACCGAGTTGGCGAGTCTCCTGGAGATTTCCTTTTTCGGATGTGCTTTCAAGGTTCCAGAATATTTTTTTCTCATAACTTTATCATATGCATTTTGGAATGATACTAAGTAATAATATGTTAGTAATTAATAAAACTGGAATAATTATTGAAATATTGCATAACGTTATAGCAATATGTATGCGATATTTCTATAAATATATTTCTATAAATATTGCAGCAGTACTGTAATAATATTTTACTTTTGCGGGTATAGAATTAATGCTACAATATTAAAGCAATGTTTTATGAAATATTGCGATCTTTCAAAACAATATTGCTGTAATATTTCATGCTGTAAGGGTATTGACTTGAGTCTTTGAATTATAATAGTTTTCGGTCGTCTATGTGATTATGAAATCAATACCTAACATAATCGCACGTTATGTTGATGTAATTAGCCCAAATATGCATCTTCCTTCCTTAGACTCAAACGCTTTATACAGGGTGTTTGTAACTACGGGATCGCCCATTATGAGCAAGTAGAGCAGACTGAACAGAGTCGAAAAGTTTTCTACCATCTTGCAATTTTTGCAATAGTTAACGAGATATTAATTTTTAAAGATAGCCGAATAAGCGCGTTCGCCCGACTTACTACTGGCTGCCCAGCGCCACGCACGCCGCGACCTAATAAACGCCATGGCTCGAGCGGCATGCTTGACAGACAATGTTGATTCCCCGCGGCACGCGCGTCGAAGGGCGTAGTAGATCGGGCGAACGCAGCTTATTCGACTATCTTTAAAAATTGATATGTTGTTAACTATTGCAAAAAATTGCAAAATGGTAGAAGATTTTTCGACTCAATGTCAGTTCAATCCGCTCTACCTGCTCATGACGGGCAATTCCGTAGGTTACGGACACTCTGTATATATACATTATATGTAGGGTAGACCGGGGAATAAAGGGCCACTTTTGACATTTTTTGCTATAAAATAAAGAATATTTAACTCACACAGATCGTGTTGATATTTTTCGAAACTAGAGTCCTTTGACTATAGAATACATGCAAGAAAGTATGCATATATACCCTTCATTACAAAGATATTGTACATTTTACAGAGGAAGTCACTCGGCACTTCTTACCCC
>NW_017295873.1:445610-447280 GCF_001594075.2 Trachymyrmex cornetzi | reverse complement strand
CCACTAATGCTAATTCTACAATGAGTCGATAATCGAAAGTAATCGGTAACGTTTCGTACTGTTAGCTATTGGTCAACTTCACTGGTAAGATTATCGACTTAGGATTATCGACTTGTTATAGAATCAACATTAACGAATACAGAGCAACCATGGCACTTTTACCCCAACAACCATGGCACTTTTTATCCCAACAAGTCACGTAAACTTTGCGGCATTATTATTAAAAAACTATAATAAAAATAACAATTCTAATAATTACTGTTAAAACAATAGAATAAGATTAATAAATACACTTATTTAATCTATCTACGTGCAAAAATGATCCCTTCAGACCAAAATAACTGCGGCGCTAATATCTTACTTTTGGCTCTCAAACACATAGGCACATCCGTGCAAGTTTCCTGACGGTTATTAGGCAGTAACGAACTGTGTGACATAAGATTCTCACTCTTAATTGACGAACTGTGTGGCGGAATTTTCTAGTGAATGCCTTATTACCGAGATACAAGGGGTGGACCTTTTTCCCCGGGGACCTTTACTCCCCGGTCTGCCCTATAGTTTATTTATTAGAAGAGAAGGTGATATTATGAACAGTGTGAATATAACGGCTCTTCTGAATATTTTTGCTATTAAATGATGGCGAATTCTAATGATTGCTTATGAAATTTTTTTGTTCAATAACTCGCTGTTACATTATGATGCTAATATGCCAATGCACAATAGTTTGCATTTATTATAATGCATTTTTATTTTCAAGCATTTTAAAATGTTTTTAAGGTATATTATTTTAGCATTTAGTTAAACATATTTCCTCATTCTTTTCAAACTTGAGCATATTATCACACGAATATATGTATATGTATATTTGAGTATGGGATCTTACAAATGAACGACTTTGTAGCGCCACAATCAAAAGCGCCAATCCGTTCATACGAAGCTACGGAGAAAAATATCGCAAATATGTTCACTTTTCTGTAGTCACAGAATATAGCTCTGTATGTACGGGTTGGCCCTTTCGATTGTGGCGCTACAAAGTCGCTCATCTGTAGGAGTTCTTAACGTGCTGATTGTCTCTTGTTTAACAGCCCTTCTACAATAAGCCGCAAGTCAGAAGTTTTAAGCTATTTTAAGTCATAATCGGTGAAGTTGGCCAATAGCCAACTTGAACGATTTGGTTAAGACAGGTTAAGACTTCTGATGTTCTGACTTGCGGCTTATTGTAGAAGGGCTGTAAGTTTTTGTATCAAATGTTATTCATAAATCAATTGTAGCTCTACTGTTCATCTATAGTTTATATTATACAGGGTCATCAAAAAGTATCGGACCCTCCTAGTATCTTCAGTTAGAATGCATTTTGGAGAAAATGTCCAATAGCAAAGTTGTATGGTTTCAAGCGAGGAGTAAGATAATGACCTTGACTTTGATCTTGACCATGTCCTTTAAGGTCATTTCAAGGTCAACCTTATTTTTTTAAATGGAACCCCCTACATTTTATTGCATATTTTTATAGTTTATCTCGAGAGCTTTCCAAAACACTATAATAAAACATTTTTTCATTAAGTACTTTTTGAGTTATAAAGGTTTGAAGTTAACAATTTTTTGACACAAAATGTAAAATATCTTGTAAAATATTATTTAGTTTTCAGTAATCATAACCTTAATACTTTTGT
>NW_017295873.1:441674-445390 GCF_001594075.2 Trachymyrmex cornetzi | reverse complement strand
CTTGAAACCATACAATTTTGCTATTGGACATTTTCTCCAAAATGCATTCTAACTGAAAATATTAGGGGGGTCCGATACTTTTCGATGACCCTGTATGTATTAAAAGTTATGTATACGTGTATATATATATATATACATATTTGCACGTATTCTGCAATAATTTACTTTTCTGTTAATTTTGTAACCAAATTTTTTTTAATAAAACCAATTTTTTACATCTATTTTTATTGAAGGCCACATTACCACCCCTATTTCTTTCAAAATTATTATGCAGTGATGTTACTTTTTTAGAAACAGGGCCCAAAGGAATAAATGTTTCGTAATTTTGAGTTTAAAATCGATTGAATAATCTTTGATGGATATAATCGTTAAATTTTAAATTTAAATATTGATTATTGTTAATTAAACTATTGTATAAAGTATAAATAGGGTGCCATAACACTACCTTCTTCTCTACTTTATTATGCATTTTAGTTGAAGAGAGTGAGATGGAAATTACAGTTTTGATAGAATTTTCCTGCATATAAAAACATTTAATCTAAGACTGTTACATCAAAAATAGAATCATCAATATATTTCACTGACATTACTAACGCACTGATAATAAAAAATCATGTACAGGGTGAGCCATTAGAATCCGGACAAAATTAAATTTGAAATTTTCGCCGTATTAAAATACACCTGTAGCTGCTACTTTGCATTGAAGTATAAGCAGTGAACGCGTAAATAAAATATTTCTAACTTCAAAGATTTGAGGTACATTTAAGAATGTACGACATATACTTCAAATCTTCTTCAACGATCCGATGGACGTCCGAATAGCTCTCTTTCAAAACGACCGCCAATTTCCTAATCGAAGTCCTTGGGGGATTTCCAAAATGAGCACTTGAGCTTTTTGGATGAATTCCAGAATCCTTGTTGTTTTTTCCTTCGCGTGTTTCTTTCTTGCCGGGGAACCTTCCTCTAAAGTCGTACATCTCTTGGCAACATCATAGACTGTTGATTTTGGACATCCGAAAAACATTATTTCTCTTGGCGTCTTTCCGGCGCCCAAACTTTCAGTGATCGCTTCCCTTTGCTTATACTCCATGATATTCATAATCGACTTGACTACTTTGAAGTTAGAAATGTTCCATTCACGCGTCTGCTTACTTCAATGTAAAGTAGCAGCTATAGGTAAATTCTAATATGGCGGAAATTTCAAATTTAATTTTTGTCCGGATTCTAATGGTTTACCCTGTATATTAATATCATGAATGTTTCGATTATACTAATGCATCAAATGTACTATGAGAAGTAGATGACCAGTGGTGGATTCTCAATGTATTATCAGAAGTAGATAACCAGTGGTGCATTCATTATCAAATATATTACTTCAAGTACCAGTGGTGGATTCTTTAGTACTTTATAGCAGAATATAGATGAAATTAGATGCAATTTTATATAGTGCTGTAGAGAGCTGCATTATTTCTATTGGTAGATGTTTATATTTATATATGTCTTAAATAAGTACAGTATATATATTGTATTTAAAAAAGTAAACACAACTTTAACAAGGTTAATCTCAGGGTCATTTCGAAATAAATAATATTTTGAATCCCATGAAGTTGTCTCGTCTCCTTTATTATAATAATCTGCAAACAAAATCACAAACTTATTAATTTTCATAAAATATTATACTGCAACATATTACATTTTTGTTTCGCCACGATCGAGCGAAATAATTTTTGCTCGATCGTGGCGAAATATAAATAATATGTTGCAATATAATATTTTAAGATATCATAATAATAAGGCTCAATAAATTTAAAAAAGAACAGAACAAAAAAGGGCTATGAGCCCAAAATTTAGTCGTTATAAAATTGAAATTATTAAGAAGTCACAGAATAAAAACATGTTATTTCGTTATAATATAAACTTCAATTTGCCGGCAATAAACAATAAAACATAAACAAAACAAAAACAGACGTTTCGATCCCTGTTGGATCAATATCAATGTTATAATATAAAAGTAAAACGGTGAAAATATTTAAAAAATTAGAATATAAAAATTATAATTCATTCTCAATCGCAAAACTTGTAAGACTCACAGTATTAATGTAATAAAAAAACACGCTCAGTGTAACATGAAGCTTGTATAATGGTTGTAATCAGTAAAAATGTGAACTTCTGGACATAGTATGCGGATTAAAACGAAATTGTATCTTATAGAACATATGCCAATATAATATAAAAATATCAAATTATCTCTGAACAGAGACATTGTCTCTGAACACACTAGAGAGATGACCATTCCACTCTTATCGCATTGTCTGATAATTTGATATTTTTATATTATATTGGCATATATTCTATAAGATACAATTTCGTTCTAATCCGCATACTATGTCCAGAAGTTCACATTTTTACTGACTACAACCATTGTACAAGCTTCATGTTACACTGAACATGTTTTTTTATTACATTAATACTGTGAGTCTTACAAGTTTTGCGATTGAGAGTGAATTATAATTTTTATATTCTAATTTTTTAAATATTTTCACCGTTTTACTTTT
Organism: Trachymyrmex cornetzi; assembly: GCF_001594075.2. NCBI lineage: Eukaryota > Metazoa > Arthropoda > Insecta > Hymenoptera > Formicidae > Trachymyrmex > Trachymyrmex cornetzi. The sequence goes on along the minus strand of NW_017295873.1, from coordinate 442,835 downwards.
ATATTATAACATTGATAGTGATCCAACAGGGATCGAAACGTCTGTTTTTGTTTTGTTTATGTTTTATTGTTTATTGCCGGCAAATTGAAGTTTATATTATAACGAAATAACATGTTTTTATTCTGTGACTTCTTAATAATTTCAATTTTATAACGACTAAATTTTAGGCTCGTAGCCCCTTTTTCGTTCTGTTTTTTTTTAATATTTTAAGAGATATCGAAACAGCGAAGATTATCTACTGGAAGTTTGCGGAAAACCACTATATACACACTAAATTAGCTAGGTTTTTTCTGGATATACTTACAATGCATTATGTTGCAGCTTCGAGGAGGGAAAATCGGACAAGGAGATTCTGGACAACCTATTACAATCGACTCGTTACGACAAGCGGCTTCTGCCGCCGGTCCAAGGTACAAAGAGGCTCCCATTCCACTGCCAAAGTCAAGGCAACTAAACTTTCACCTTTATATCCAAATGACCCTCGATCATCCAGAGCACCTCAAACATCACCGGCATACCAAGAGCACCGCTACCACTTCACAGCACCATATTACCACAGCTCACTGCTCACTCCTCGTCGTAAGAGTACTTCTTGTAAATCGATGTATTTTAAAAAATGACGTGAGAAAAGTGCGCAAACAAATAGAAAAAAAAAGATAGGATGCGTAATAAATTGTAAGAAGACAAGGCACAACGAATAATTCAACATCGCTTTTTTTCTATTCAAATTGTGGTTAAATTCTCCCATACTTGCGAAGAAAAAAACATTTTTATTTAGGTGTACTGATTTAAAAATGTCTTTTTATCAATTTTAAAAAGATTCGAACTTAAAGGAAATTATGTTCAAAATACCTCTTAATTTATATTAATGTAAACTTATAAAATTAAAATCAAATTAGATTCGAAGTACATTAAATAATATTTATTATAAAGTCGGAATATTATTAACGGTTCCAACGATAATGATGGGTATATCATAAACATGACGAATTGTAACAATATTTGTACATATATATGCAAATGTGGTCCGTACATTAGAGTCCGACCGAAATCACAATTTGACCTCCGATCAAAACCAAAAACGAACATTCAGTTGTCATTTCAATTTTGACCGAAAACGAAACCGAAACTTAGATAAATCTTAGGGGGGGGGGAGGGGGG
>NW_017295873.1:438872-440561 GCF_001594075.2 Trachymyrmex cornetzi | reverse complement strand
GGGAGAGGGAGAGGGAGGGGAGTGGGAGAGGCTATGTCACATTTTTTTTGGCCGGAGTCGAAATCAACATTTTGGATCAATTCTACAGAGGTCGTATGATTTTCAAAAATCATGACAAATTTATGTATTCTTTAAAAAACAAGATTTTATTAAAATATCTAACTATAATAATATATATATATAATAATATTGCATTCTCAACTTTTAAAGAAATCAAATCACAGTTATCATTAGCATCACATCAAATTGTCTTAAGCTTATTATTAATCAACGAATTAATAATGAAAATCGAACAGTTGTTTTTTGAACGCTCACCATGCATTGCAACTTGTATAGTTTCGGTTTAACTACCGAAATTTTCTCTTAATTTCGGCCGAAACCGAAATCAAATCGAAACCCTGATTTTTGACCGAAACCGAAACCGAAATTTCGGTCGGACTCTACCGTACATTATACAGAGTGTATCCAATCATCCGCAATCGAGACACACTACTGCACTATCAGATTAAGCGTTTTGTTCAGATTGTATCGATCCTACCCGGGAAAAAATTATCCACGCATGATTGTACATGCGTATGCAAAATCATACATTAAATAATATGTAATTTTGAATTCTAATGTATGATAGCATATGATCATTAGAGCCCGGATGTTCGGGCTGCGCGCGGAGACCCGTTGCGCGAGTGATTCGGCTGTTTGCTGAAGTGAGGTTGCGACATCATTCAGGGAGACACGGCGGTCACTGATTGGATTCGATCGCTCCGAATAGGATATATATGTATATTGGGCTGGTGCACGGCATATCTACTACTCGTGTAGAAAAGTACTACTGTATTTTGAGGCACTATTACACTACTACACTACAGCAATAATATAATGCGTAATAGTGCAGTAGTGTGTAATAGTGTAATTTTTTACAAGGGTAAGGGTGTAATTCTGCACTGGGTTAGTTTAGCTTATTTTTTTTTAATATCGGTAGTTCCGTAACTGAAAAGAAAGAGTGTTTTGAAACCATTACATTATTATAACCTCTAAATATTATTTAATTATTGTCTGTATACGTGAGACAAGTATTGTTAGTAAAAATAAAGAAAAAGATAGCAAAAATGTAGTAAATATACATTTGTTCTCGGTATTTTTCGACATTTATATTCCTCTAAAAAAGTTTTATATATAATTATATAAATCAAAGAATTGAAAGGAATACGGGCGTTAGGAGTCAGGCGTAGATGACGTCGCGCAAATAATACACTTATGAAACTTAAAACTTCTTTATTCAACAAATGCGCTTACATGTTTCGGCTCATTTTTGGGCCTCCCTCAGAGCAAACTAACACAAACTAACATATATAAAGTAAAAGTAATCCTGTCATGATGAGCTCCCCTACGTCGAGAATTTAAATGCCAGAATTAAACAAAAAGAAAGAAAAGAAAAATGAAAAAGAAGGGAAATATTAAAAATGTCGAATTAAAGAATATACTTTTACATTCTTGAGGCTTTCACGGGTGTTTCCTATATGACAATCTTGTGTTTCGCGGGTTTTCTCCGTGTTCAAATCCATTCTTGGAATGCCAACGTTTCGTGAACCTTGCAGTCCACTTCATCAGGGCGAAGAGCAGCCTGATACTAAGCTGTTCTCCCGGGTCGTTCCCTTTATATTACCCTCACTGGAAAAACTGAATCACACA
>NW_017295873.1:430645-437961 GCF_001594075.2 Trachymyrmex cornetzi | reverse complement strand
TGCTCCTCGCCCTGATGAAGTGGACTGCAAGGTTCACGAAACGTTGGCATTCCAAGAATGGATTTGAACACGGAGAAAACCCGCGAAACACAAGATTGTAATATACTTTTACTTTTACTTTACCAGGTATGTAAATATGAAACCGGAATTTTTTAATAGAAAATACACGTTTATTGCATGAAATTGATAAAAAATATTTTATTCGAAGTATTGCCCATCGCTAGCTATACATTTTTCCCACCTGTCTGACAATTTGTGGATGCCACGTCAAAAAAATTGTTGCTCTTTTGAGCCAAACCAGTCATCTAGCCATTTTCGTACATCTTCGTAAAAAGTGAAGCGCTGCTGAGCAAGTGCGTGTCCCATCGATGCAAATAAGTAGTAATCGGATGGAGCCAAGTCTGGTGAGTAACCCGCATGCGAAAGTATTTCCCAACCAAACGCCTCATCGTTTCCTTGACCAGTTTTACTGTGTGTGATGGTGCATTATCATGAAGCAAAATCACTTTGTGTTGCCTTTTTTGATATTCCGGTCGTTTTTCACGCAAAGCTTGATTCAAATTGATCATTTGTTGTCGGTAGCGTTCAGTATTAACGGTTTCGCCAGGTTTTAGCAGCTCATAATAGATCACACCTTTCTGATCCCAAACACAGAGCATTGTCTTCCGTCCATAGCGATTTGGCCTTGCAGTCGATGTCGATGGTTCGCCTGGAGTTACCCATGATCTTTTACGCTTAGGATTCTCAAAATATATCCACTTTTCATCGTCAGTCACAATTCGATGGAGAAATGACTTTCTTTTGTACCTAGCGAGCAGCATTTCGCAAGTGGTTTTTCGGTTTTCCTGCTGTCTTTCGTTCAGTTCATGTGGAACCCATTTTCCCATCTTCTGGATCTTTCCCATGGATTTCAAACGTATGGAGACGGCTTCTCGTGTCACATTCAATTGATCCGCGAGTTGTTGTTGAGTTTGAGCGTCATCCTCATCCAACAATGCTTGCAATTCGTTGTCTTCAAACTTTTTCGGTGGTTTTCCACGTTCTTCATTTCTCACGTCAAAATCGCCACTTTTGAATTTTTTAAACCACTCAAAGCACTGTGATTTACCAAGAGCATGCTCACCGTAAGCTTCGACAAGCATTCGATGCGGTTCTGCAGCAGTTTTCTTCAAATGGTAACTGAAAATCAATGCTATCCGCAAATCGTAGTTTCCACGCACAAAATTCGATATGTTCAACGCTGCTACAAACTATACTGTTGTATGAAACTTGTATTGTTGTGAGTTGAAAATCTTTGTCAGATGTCAGAACAAGGAACTACATTGACAGCTATGGCCATCTATTGATAAATTCTGGTTTCATATTTACATACCTGGTATATATGTTAGTTTGTTTGCTCTGAGGAAGGCTAAAAAATGAGCCGAAACGTGTAAGCGCGTTTGTTAAATAAAGAAGTTTCAAGCTTCATAAGTGTATTATTTGCGTGACGTCTTCTGCGCCTGACTCCTAACGCCCGTATTCTTTCCAATTCTTTGATTTATAAGGAGCCTTGGTTAGTTTGATTTGTTATATAGATTAATTATGTAAAATTATATAAAAATATATATAATTTTATATAATTGTATATAAATGGACATATTTTATATATAATTGTATATAATTATGCATATTTATATGTATTATACTGGGTGTCCCATTTTAAATAGTGCATTAAGATTTCTCGAAAACTATGGTAGATACCGAAAAATGTTTTATAGAAAAGTTGATTCAGAGGGGGACATAAAAAAGTACTATTGATTTGACCTTGGGTGGCGTCGCCCAGGTCATGTTAAGATCACATCGATTTTTTTTTAATGGAACATCCTATTTTTGATGGCAGAATCTAATAGTTGGTGTTAAGAGCTTTTATTTTTTATTACGTACTTTTCGAGTTACAACCCTTGTAGAAAAGTACTACTGAGCATTAGGAGTATTTTGAGGCATTACTGTATTACGGCACTGCAGCACTACTGTACACTACAGTATTACTACACTACTGTAATAGTAGTGCAGAAGTGTTCAGTAATGCTGATTAGTGCTAAGATCTTCTATATAATCGTGTTTCGGCAAGATGCAAAATGCAGGAAACGAGTATGCATCACAGAAATTAACTATTAAGAACTCTATTTAAAAAAAAGTCCTTTCAAAGACTCTACGAGCACACTTTGATCGAGCTAAGAGTAAGTGACGGATTCCATTTACATATGCCTCTTTATAGGGATTTGCGTCATTTTCTCCTTACGGAAAACGAGTCCATCTCACGGCGATACTGCGTATTACACCGCTTGCTTGGCGGCGTTTATAGCGTATACATATCTGCAAGTGGCATCGCCGTGAGATGGACTCGTTTTCCGTAAGGAGCAGAGAGAATCAAGGGAGAGTGGAGCGGATAGTGTTCTCTTCTCTGATTGGTTCCGCCATTTATCCGCTCACTTCCGCAAATGTGTATGTGTGCATATATGTACATACACACAATACTAGTGCGGTACAATACTAATGTGTGCAGCACCGTATGTTCCATCACGCTTCTACCATATCTCCTACTCACTCTAATGAATGGCGAATGAATGGCGGCTTCCGGCTGAATTCGCTCCACTCTCTGATTCTCTCTGGTAAAGAGAAAATGACGCGGATTCCTATAAAGAGGCATATGTAAATGGAATCCGTCACTTACTCTTAGCTCGATCAGAGTGTGCTTGTAAAGTCTCTGAAAGCGCTTTTTTTTTAATAGAGTTATTAATAGTTAGTTTCTGTAATGCATACTCGTTTCCTGCATTTTGCATCTTGCCGAAATGCGGATATATAGAAGATCTTAGCACTACTCAGCATTACTGAATACTTTTGTACTACTACACATAATAGTGTAGTGCTGTACAGTACAGTACAGTAGGGAAGGCGGGTGGCACCTAGTTGGACACGGCTCAATTGGACACGAGCCACTCACAACGCTTGAGACTAGAAAGCTCCTAAGCACCGGTCGCTGTGATTGGTGGTGTCCATTCGAGCCGTGATCAATCGGGATCACCCCGGGAAGGCTTGAAAGTTACAGTAGGAGAGACCGAGGTGGGTTGAAACAATTTTTACGTTTTTCATCATAATTATCTCAAATTTAATGTTAGGATTAAAATTTTTTATTTTTTTAAATCCTTGATTCATGCTTTATTAATTCTTAAAAGTAAAAGATTCAAACCTTGTTACTAGGTTTTGAAAAATAGGCTTTTATAAAAGTACTCCAACTGTTGCAACCCGCCTAGCATCGAGGTAAGTTGAAACAGTAGGGAAGGTGAGTTGAAACAGATAATGTTTGTTCAAAATTAAATAATATGTATGTATTAATTGATTTTTATTTCGATTAACATTGTTAGATACCTATAAAGCACCTTTTCGAAGAGTAACACATAGATATTTGTTAGTAAATATTTATTAATAATTATAAGTGAAATAATTCATAAGTGAAATAAGTCTTGTATCTTCAATATAGTTTAACATAATCTTTTGAGATAAAGAAATTAACTGAATTAAATTTCATTTGGTTGAATTTAAACTTGAACATTTTCTTAGTAATAGAATTTCAAAAATAAAATAACAAAAATAACCATAATGATTAAATACTTATTACTAAAGCTTAATTTGACAAACAGTTGTGACATACATATTGCAATTCGCCTTCAGTGCAGTCTTCATGAGACCATTTCTTGCACTCCATGCATTGCACCCATTTTTCCTCAGACAGTTTGAAAATAGTTCCAGACAACACAAACAGGAACAATCTTCATTATCACCACTCTCAGTTCTATTTTTTTGGACAGATTCCTTCTTCAATTGACGTTTCTTTTTGTTAGTTTTCTGTTGTTCCTTTTCAAATACCCTCTTCTTTATTTTCTTCAGATTTCTTTCAGCTTCTAATTGTGCTAATTCTTCTTTGACAGGAGTATTTGTCAGAATAGCTGATTTGATTTTTCTTCTATTTTGTTCCTTTTCTTGGTAAAGCTTTAGGCAACGGTCTAATAGTTTCAGGCGAAAATTCCTTTTCTATAGCGTTGTTTGATGAACAAGATGCATTTAAAACAGAACCGATAAACTTTTTAGCTATCGCAATTTCGTTAGTATTAGTCATTCCAACAGAAGTTGACGTTGAAGGAATATCAATCTCAGTTGATTGTAGAGGAACTTTTTGAACAAGTGTTGCGTCTGTCTTTGAATTACTCAAAGGACAGTCTGTAACTTGGCTTGGTAAAAAATCTTGCTCTGTAAAAATATCTGTATTGACAGGCCAGATTCCACATGCAGAAAATCCTGAAATTATATTTTTTGTCGTTATTGCTATTTCAAAAGACGTTTTCATAATTCCAGGAATGTTGTAAATAGTCATGACTTTGCCTGGATTTGAACGCAGTTATCACAAGAAGAATTAATAGCCTTCTTTAAAGGGTCAAAAACGGCACGATCCAACGGCTGCAATTTATGGGTGCAATGTGAAGGAAATGTTAGTAAAATTATTCCATTTTGCTTGTAAAATTCTATGTTCTTCACAGCTACATGAGAATTATGATTGTCAAATATCATCAACACTTTATGTTCGGGGGAAGGCCTAACGTGGTTCTTAAAATGTTGCATGAATTTATAAAAGTCTTTCTCTGTCATCCAACCTGAATCATTGCCCGTTCCAATGCACCCAATTGGACCGTCACGTATAAAATGATCTTGGAAACGTTTTCGAGGGAAAATAAACATCGGTGGAATACTATTTCCTATAGCATTCACAGCAACAGCAAGTGTAACTAACGTGCCTCGTTCTGCTGATGTCATAGCACTAACTTGTTTCTCTCCTTTTCGAGCTATTACTTTATTTGGTTTTTGCACTGTGGTAACACCAGTTTCATCCATGTTCCAGATGTCGGCAGCTTGAAATCCATGCTTATGCAAAATACTAGTGTAATTTTCAAAAAACAAATTAACATTCATCTTGTTGAAGCTAGTAGCACGGCTGAGACTCGTAGCTTGAGGAGACCGTAAAGAGAAAATCGGATGTCTTTCCATAAACAATTTCAACCACACTTCTCCAGCCATTTGATTTTTTTCCATGAAGCAGGTTTTGTCTTATTATGTTTTTTAGCCAGTTCATATGCTAAGCGTCTTGATTCTTTCGTAGAAAGACCATGATTAGCAGCTGAACAAGTAAGAAGATACTCACGTAGAATTTTCTCTTCTTTTGCAGTAAATATAAAATTTTTTAAATATCCAATACTGGGCTGATTTTGACTTTTACCTTCATCAAAGGCTTTCTTCTTTTTAATAAATCGATGCAGAGTAGAATAATTTAAGTTGTATGACGATGCGGCGTCTCTATCCTTTGCTTTAAGCTAACTTCTTTCGCAGCAAGCTCATACATCTCTACGCCTACTTGACTTCGATCAGTCTTACGAATATATTTATTTGGCATCCTATAACAATAATAAATCATTTTCAGGCAAATCGTACTATAACAAATTAAAGTATACACGGAGAGAATTTTCTTAGAGTTTAGCCTGAAAGTATGATAGTTGTGGGACAACATTGTATTTTGAAGAATTTTCTCCTAAATCTCTCTCATTCATTAATAAAACTATATTAAAATATAAAATAAGTTTGATTAACTTTACTGAAGTGCAAAAATCCTTAAAGTATTGTATTGTACCATAACTATATTATATCATATTTCCTGGATAAAGAACATTTTTTCCGTGTAGGAATCGAGGTAAGTTGAAACAAGGTGTGTCAACCTACCTCGAGCATATAAATTTGATCTGTCAAAGCTTCACTACAAATATTTCCTACAAAACTAATAAATATAAACAAAACTAACCTTAAATAAAAAACTTAAATTACTAAGCTACAAGAATATCGAAGGTAAAACCCCGGTAATGCATAAACAAAAGAGATACTATATTCCAAAGAATATTGCAAAAACTTACTTTAGGTTAATTGATGCCACGAACGTCATAGAGACGACACGCTTACTACACGTCGTCAACATAAGCTGACAAACTAACCTTTGTCTAAAGCCGTAATCACACTAGCGATTGGCGATTGTGATTGACGATTGAGGATTACTTTTCAACCAATCAGAGCCTGAAAGTCACCGATTTCTTTGCTCCGATTGGTTGAAAAGTAATCCTCAATCGTCAATTACAATCGCCAATCGCTAGTGTGATTACGGCTTTACGTGTATTAAAACTGTACTGTTGCCCGATTATCGACTATTATTGGTTTCGAGATATCAACGTTGTTTCAACTTATCTTTGTTTCAACTCACCTCGGTCTCCCCTACCGCTGGCATTAGCATTACGCAAAGGTCCGACCGACAGCTAAAACCTCTTGAATGTTGTTTGGGATAACATGTCCTGGATCATGTCCTGGATAACATTTGTCAAGGCCATTGGAGATTATTCCTCTTATTTCCATTTTTGCATTAAAAATTCATTTTTACATAAAAATAAAAATAAGAGGTACAACCTCCATTGGCTTTGAGCTTGATAAATGATATTCAGGTCATGATCCTGAACAGCATTCAAGAGGTTTTAACCGTCGATCGTATACCTTGAGTATGCTAATGCCAGCGGTACTGTAACTTTCAAGCATCATAACTTAAAAAGTACTTAATAAAAATATATATTTTTATAGCGTTTTGAAAAGCTCTCAACATCAGCTATTAGATTCTGCCATCAAAAATAGGGTGTCCCATTAAAAAAAATTGATGTGACTTTGACCTGACCTTGGCAACACCACCCAAGGTCAAATCAATGGTACCTTCTTATGTCCCTCTCCGAACCGTACAACTTTTGTCTGAAACATTTTTCCGATATTTTTGTGGTAGATACTATCATAGTTCTCAAAAAATCTTAAGGAGATGCTAGAGTGTCCTGTTTTACCGTTAATTTTTGAAGACTCTTTTCTCTTAATTGTGTGTTTATGGATTGAAAAGTCCTTCTCCACAATTAAAGTATCGACAAGAACACAGGCTGCCAGTTACAATTTAATACGAAAAATGAAAGAAAATTAAAAATTGTAGTTTTGTCACCGGCTTCTGCAGTCAACTCGTCACAATATATGCTGCATATAAGAGTTTCAGATTTTACCCGTTTAAAATAAGTAGCTAGCAGCCTACAGAAAATCTCGAAGAACAATCCTATGCTTTCAGAAACGAGGTAGGGGCTTTAGTATAAGAGAAAAGAGTCGCCAAAAATTTCGTTCGTATGCTACGAATAAAATTGACGTGAAGCCATGAAACCGAGCAG
>NW_017295873.1:427852-429810 GCF_001594075.2 Trachymyrmex cornetzi | reverse complement strand
ATAAGTATAAGAAATGAATGAAAGATGTCACTATTATCGAATTTGGAATTTTAAAAAGTCTGTACTATCGACCTTGATTAAGTTCGACCGTCACTTCAGCATCCCCTTAATGCATTATTAAAAAATGGGACACTCTATATATAAAATATTATAGATAATTATGTATACAATTATATAAAATTGTATATAATTATATAGAATTATATATAAAATATGTCTATTTATATACAAATATATAAAATTATATATAATTTTGTGTAATTTTATATAATTATATATAAAACATTTTTACCCGGGGGGCTGGTACTTATAAAAACTAACTCGAATATCATTGCTTTATTTTTATTTATTTTTTACATTATATATTTACAAAAAGAAAATAAAAGCAAACTTGTCAGCTACAAGCAATTGACTTTTATGATTACGAGTTATGATGGCCAACGGGTTTGAAATAATTATCGATTTAACTACGGGTTAAGGGGTTGTCAACATCCAGGAAAAAATAAGTTAAACTAATCTGATTTGAAATACATCCTGAATAAAAACAAAGCGAGGAGAAACTTTTTTGTATTAATTCGAGATCACGAAAGAACCCTTTTCTTTGAAATGCCTAAATCTTTACAAAAAAAAAGTTAGCCTTAATGTCAATTAAATTGACAAAAATATATATAATGCTTTCACAGAGCTGAATCGACTTTGTTGCAAGCGTTGCTCTATGTACGTGCATAAAATAAATTGATATTCCATAAATCGGCTCAAATAAATCGATGAACACAAAACAGTATATTTGTCGATCAATTTATTAGCAAATTCTGCCTCCACGATTATTGGCAAATAACAAAAAAGTTTTTACAAGAATTATGCTTTTCTGGCTATCAGTATTCGATAGAGAAATTAAATAACAAAATTCCAAATTACATAACTTTCTTAAAAAAAGACGCAACATTTTCCAGAAGTATCTATAATATGAAAGAATTATACAGAATCATATTACACTAAAGTAATATGCCAAACTCACAATTCTATTGCGAAAAAAGATATATCTGGATATCAGTAGATGAAATTACGGATGTGGAAGTTGTCGTAAATTTCATTGTATTCTGATCTTCTCTATAAAATTTATCTTCTTTATTAAGTAGTGCTCGGAAAAAATATAATGAAATAATTGTAAAATTTATTCACAAATCTTTGGAACAATTATAGCCTGCTAAAACAAAATACGAAAAAGTAGTTATTTGTATCGAACGGTGCTGCTTAGATGAAGAAAGTAGAAAAAGCATGGTGTATCACGTTTCTTTAGAAAATCCACGTTATTTTGTTATTTGCTGACACTAACATAGATTACACCGAATAAATTAAATATGCATACCACAATCAACTGATAATTTCAAAAACAAAAAGACTATTTCATAAAGCTCTATATAAAATGGAGTTATTTAAAATAATGCTATACTGACTGTTCCTTCGTTAATCACAACTTGTTGAGGTACTTGGAGGCGTCCTTCCAAATGTGATATCCTCCCGACTAAGCTGAAATTTTACAGGTAATATTGTTACAATATTTAGTGATTATTTACGAGAATACAATCTTCGAGTTTTCTATAGTTTAAAAGAGTAATAATGCGCCCAGAACACGCATCATTACCTACAGCATTTGCCGGATACCGCTGCAGTGATCTTTGGTCATTTAAAGGTGTGATGTGCCCGCAATCTTATTAACACAACATGTAACCATAAACATAAGCGGTGACAGTAAAATTTACGGCACACGATGCTTTTTTTCTTGCTGATTTAACTGATAAATCCGTTGCGTGCTGCTTTGTGTTTTGCGTTCCCTTATAAAAATTTTTCACCGTTTTTAAACCTCATATGGACCGTTTTAGCCCGTTTTTAGCCCGTTTTTAGCCCGTTCTTACTCGTTTCTTGCACTCGCAAGCACTCGCAGTGTATCATGAAGG
>NW_017295873.1:426874-427136 GCF_001594075.2 Trachymyrmex cornetzi | reverse complement strand
ACATTTACTTATCATTTATTAATTACCATATCGTACGATTTCAAATAAATTAAAATAGAATTTATATAATAATTCATTATTTATTATTGTATATATATATTATACATATATACACACACATATACAGGGTGTCTCAAAAAATGTGACTGAAACACAGTTGGGACATAGATTGGATTAAGGGGAACAAAACAGTTTTGTACCATTTTGCAGTTGACGCAATATTTAACGAGATATTAACGTTTAAAGATAAGCGAATACGAGC
>NW_017295873.1:426032-426341 GCF_001594075.2 Trachymyrmex cornetzi | reverse complement strand
CACAGAATAATGAATTAAATCAATTGGTTAATCATTCAAAATCAAAATATGTAAAATGTTAATGTCTAATGTCTTTTTGAGGTGTGTGTATGTATATATATATATGGATATATATAACATTACATATATGTATATAACTCATACACAATGTATTAAATATAATTACACTGTTAGGAATGTTCTTAAATTCCATTACATTTTAAGTTACACAATTTGAAATTAATTTCATGACATTATATCAAATTTAATGTATTTATAATTAAAAAGTATATTTGTGTACATATACATAAAATTTAATGTATTTTTCAT
>NW_017295873.1:425007-425807 GCF_001594075.2 Trachymyrmex cornetzi | reverse complement strand
GTGTGGCTCAGTGGAAAAGTGGCAGCCTCGTAGAGCAGACTTGGAGACCAGGCCTCGGTTCGAATCTCGACAGGAGCAGAGCTGATTTTCTCGTGCTATCAGTTATGCCTTACGACAAGTAATTTCGAGTGATGAAAACATGCAATGTGAGTGACGAGCGCTAAATGAATATTTTGCATTCATAAGTATAAATTTTTTCACTCAAATTTACGTTTTTATCACTCAAAAATACTCGTAATGTATACGTTTTTACCACTCAAATATACTCGTGTCCTGCATGAGTGCAATCCGTTTTAACCACTCATTTTTACGGAAAAGTTCCTGTTTGCGACCTACAAACGGAGTCATACTCACTGAGTAAAATGCACGTTTTCACCACTCAAATTAACCATTCGCGCGGGCTAAAAACGGGCTAAAAACGGTGAAAAATTTTTATAAGGGTTACGTATTGCTGTGATGGAAGTTCTGCTAGTCATGGTTTCACATGTGTTAACTCGCTTGCGAGTTAGCTTGATGCTTGATGAATAATATACAGACGTATACATGTAAGATATAATACATATAAGAATTATATGAGACATAAGAGAAAATAGATCATAAAAAAAAATTTTTTAAGTGTTTGAAAATTACCGGATAATCGATCACGAGCAGATAGAACGGACCGAATTGAATCGAAAATTCTTATACCATTTTGTAGGTTGCGCAATAGTTAACGAGATATTAACCTTTAAAGATAGTCGAATAAGCGCGTCCGGTCGGCCTACTGCTGCCGAATATACAACCTACCGTCCCCACCGATC
>NW_017295873.1:422387-424620 GCF_001594075.2 Trachymyrmex cornetzi | reverse complement strand
CCGCCGCCGCGAAAAAATATTATATAAATGGACATATTTCATAAATAATTATATATAATTACATAAAAATTGATATTTTATATACAATTATATATAATTATATATAAAATATATCTATTTATATATTTTTTCCCAGGTTTTAAGGTAGTTTGAACTATTGTTTCTACGCATTAATTACTTCCTCGCTCAAATTCTTCTTTTTTTATTTTTTTGTTCCCATTCTCTAGTTGCTATTAACATAAGATCAACCGCAGCTAATTTTGCCTTCTAATAGCTTCTATTTTTCCTACAAATTTATTATTACTTTTTTATGTGTTTATTAATATTACTATGTTAAATATTGTCGTCTTCTTAAATGCTACCTTCTGTGTAATACACAGAAGGCGTATTATATACTATATCCTAATATACTATATCCTACTTTAACATAAATTCTTTACCTACTAGTAGCAAATTGAAAACTAGCATGCTAGCACGCACGGCAGCACGCAGTACGCCATGTTTCTAGCAGCGTAGCACGACTGCTAGCATAACACCATAGTATATACAGTAGCGCAACTCTCAGTCGACACCTTTGATGTCACCATGGATAAAAATGAACTGCACATGCGCGAGCGAGGTACACGGAGAGAATTTTCTTTTAAAATTCTAAGAAAAAATTCTCTCTGTGTATGTAACCAATCAAGGCACTGATATTCTATCTCACTTCTTCTCTCGGTTGTAACCTTTTCTCTTTTTCTACTTTATTGTATGAGGTCTGTTCTTTTTCCACTGTAAGTTCTGAACTGGTGTACACTGATGCAATAAGTTCAGAACCTTCGAAAAATAACAGACCTACACAATATACAATATATTTGAAACAGAACATAAAATAGAAATTAAACATAATATACATTTATTTCTCAGGAAATATAAGGAGATTCGTACTTATAACTTAACCTTTTTTTATTTGCAATGATAGTCAGAGTTACAAAATATAAACGCAATAAGAGAACTAATCATAATAGCAATCCGTTTTATTTTAACTAATCGATATTATTTAACCTCCAATTTGAAATATTCTTCCTTTACTGTTAAAAAATTCTGATAAACACTTTATTATTTCTCACATATCACTTTATTATTTCTCATATAATATATACTACTCTTGTCACTTTCTGTTAAATGGCCATTTAAATCCCTTATATGGACATATTTCAACGGTACAGACAGATAGCGACAATAAAGAGAAGAAGCGAGATGGAATATCAGTGCCCTGATTGGTTACATACCTCGCTCGCGCATGTGCAGTTCATTTTTATCCACGGTGAAATCGTGAGAGTTGCGCTACTGTATATACTGTGATAACACCTCGCATGCAATCTAGTAGGAAAACAAGCATCGTGTGCTGCCGGTTTTGGCACTAGAGATGTAGGTATTCTTATTCGTTATTTTGGTTCTGCTTGGTTGATAGGTTATAGTACGATCAGTGACAAAGATAAATGTTAAGAAGAGCCCGCTAACATCAAATTTTGATTAAAAATGCATTGAATTGATGCGTTTTGAGGTAAAAATAAAGATTTGACAAAAAAAAGTGTCGCTCTGTTCCACGAACCGAGATATTAGTCCTTAACCTTTAATACACACTTTTCTCAGTGAAAAATGACAATGAAATCGATGTCGATTCCATTATCATTTCTCACTAGGATTTGGGTCATTCGTATCCTGTGCATGACTTTTCTTTGAAATACTAAAAACACCTGATCAAATACCGGTCTCTTTTTTATTCCTAAAAAAAGTTTGTGAAATAATACAATCACGCGAAATGAGATCCACTCCACCTGACCTCCTACCTGTAGAGACATATAATCCTATATGTAAAGAAAATATTTAGAACTATTCATATTTCTATAATTGCTATTCAACTTTTATAGTTACTCGGACAGTAATGATACGTTTCCACTGAGCGCATCACGTGGGAAAGATCCCGTTTACCTATAATCCCGATTGCACACACCACTCATATCAGTTGGTGCCTAGTAATTTTTCACTGCTTTACCAATGAGAATATTTTATTTTTAAATTGGCCAACTGATGACGCATGTGTGCAACATGCCATGGCTGTGTTCCAAAATTATTTGTCAGCGCTGGCAGTACTGCCAACACCGTTCCAAAAATCATCGTAGCACGCTGTGGCAGTGTTGCGAGAGGGTAAAGACGTCATTAATGTTGTCGTCATTTCCTACTGCGGCTG
>NW_017295873.1:420087-421566 GCF_001594075.2 Trachymyrmex cornetzi | reverse complement strand
TATTGGTAGCATGCACTTATGACGACGTGCTCGCAGCGCTGACAAACAATTTTGGAACACAGCCAATGTGTGCAATCGGAGCCTTCCCGTCACGCGTCGCGTCATCCATCGCGTCACGACGCGACGCGAAAGAGAGAAAGAGTGAAGTTTATATATGTACACAATCCCTCTCTTTCTCTCTTTCGCGTCGCAACGCGATGGACGACACGACGCGTGACGCGCTCAGTGGAAACATACCATAATAGAATAATAACTACAATTATATCTCAATAGTTCTGAAAAGTAACTATCACAACTACGTGACTTAGAGGCTGCGCACAATTAAGGAATAGGAATAGAGAATAGGAACAGAAACAGAGAATAAGAATTGCAACCTATCAGAAACTGTGTATTCCATAGTGCATGATTTCTGATTGTTTGAAATTCTTATTCTTGTTCCTATTCTCTGTTTCTGCTCCTATTCTGTTTCTGTTCCTTGATTGTATGCAGCCCCTTAAGTCGTGATCAGACTATGCATTAGAAATTGAGATTGAGATTAATAGCGTTTTCTGCCCGATCGAGTTTGCACCAACCTGGGTTAGATTAACCTTTCCTATTGGTTGACGTCACCCGCTCTACCAATAGTAAGGCACTATAAACGTGAGTATTCGCATCCGCCATTTTTACTCCTATTCTCACTTTCTTGCTCCTTTTGTCAATTCCTTGCTCTCTCTCCATTCCGCCGCTAAACTAAGAAGATTGAAGAGAGAAGAGAGAAGGTTGAAAAGAGAACAAACAGTGGAGAAAGGAGTAAAAATGGTGAACGCGAATACCTACGTTTCTAGTGTTCTATCAATAGGAGAGCACAAAACGCCATTAATCCAACCCAGGTTGGTGCAAACCTGGCCGGGCCGAAAACGCTATAAGATTGCAGATTGCTCAATCACACTATAGAATTATATCCAACAGCAGTTAAGATTGAGATTAGTAAGAATACCGGAATAGCTAGAACCTATAAATAGCACACATAATAAAAATTATTGAATACGCACTTACACGTTTTAATTGTGAATCACAATGTTTAAATAAACATAAAATGCAAAGGGATATGTCAATTTATTTAACATTTTACATGTATTTATTACGTTATATGTTTTACAATTTAAATTTCTAAAATATTCCAATTTTGTATATGGTGATTCTTTTTGAAATTTGACCATAAATAATTTAATTATTTTGTAACGTACTTTTTTTCAAGATTGTAAATTTTGAGTCAAAAATTAAATTGTTTGCATTCTCTTTATTCGCGTCAGAAGTGGATTCAGCAGTTGTATCGCTCCTTTCTTTTTCATTCCCCTCTTCCTTTTCAGGATTACGAGACCCTTTCTTAACAAGGAACTTATTCATATCGGTAGATTTTACCCAAAGACATAAAGAGTGGATTGTGCGATCCGTATGTCAAAATGGTTGATAGAGATGAGAGAGAGGGACCGTGGCAGA
>NW_017295873.1:412919-419239 GCF_001594075.2 Trachymyrmex cornetzi | reverse complement strand
AGGTAGTTAGAAACAACAGTAAACAGAGAAAGAACGATCTTATTATTCCTGCCTCTCACTCTAATCGTCTTTCTACCCCCACCATTGCCATCAGCGGTCCATTCTAGATGTCGATGGAGGGACCACATTTGATACATTACTTACAATTAGATACGGATCGCACAATCCATTTTCTATGTCTTTGGGTAGTACAGGCTGAGATAAACATAGACATGTGAAATATAGTAGATAGAGAGCACACTGGCTGGCATATATATGGTGGCGACGCTCCAATGCGCAATGGCCTACAGCCATTTGAATCTAAGTCGGTAAGTCGAATTTCTGCTATGCGCGTAGTTATCCACATCATGAATATCGATCGACATATGCACACAATATTAAAAAAAATAAACGTATGATTTTTAATCCAATTCTTGGATTCCTTGGGTGTGGAATTCCACACCACTCTAAATTTTGAGTGTGGAATGCTCCACGATTCCACAGTATAGTTGCCAGGCCTGATTGTGATGTATTTGTACTTCTTATAACCCTTTATAACTTATTATTTGTATATGCAGTATGCACGATACATTTGGTGAGGTTAATCACGTGAGGTTAGTAACGTGACTGAAATACTGGAAGCTTATTGGTTGAGATTGAAGATTGGAAAAATAGACGAAGCCCTATATTTCAATCTGCAATCTCAATCTCAGCCTGCTCTGTTCTCATTGGTCGAGCTTCAATCTTAACCTCAATCTTAATCTCAATTTTAATCTTCAATGTATAGTCTGATCACGGCTTTTTTACCGACAATTACATGAGTCCTCTGAACGTGCTCTATGTAACTGTCGGTTAGGTTAACCAAAATTAGTAAAAGAGACTCCGAATACTAATGGGATAGTAACTATCATTATTGGCGGCTAATATTGTTATTATTATTATTAACAATATGATAATAATATAATAAATCTGAATATGATACATTTTTTATGTTCAGCTTCAAAATATTTAACGCAAACGACATATACGCACACTCACTCGCGTATGTAAATTCTGTAAATAATAAGGTATTTATTTATTGATGATAGAATACATTTTGAAATTGCGACTTATATATTTATATTTTATTGTAAAAATGAAATATCTTGCTTTACTATTCAAATCATTATTTAGGATATCCGTGAACTGCAGTATCACCCAACACTAATAGTAAACTATTCACGATACAAACAATGAATAGTAAATGCCTATTATTAATTAGTTATAATTAAGAGTATTAATTAGTTATAATTAAAAGTAAGATAGGTATTTATAAAATAGTCATTAAACTTAATTTGTAAAAAGTAATTTATAAAATTAAGGCAATATAATTGCGTTAAATATAGTACCATATATAGACAACAAGAAATGTGTACATCAATACTTCAAAGTAGTATAACGGATAAAGTATAATACTCATAATCCTGAGATCTCAGGTTCAAAATCCGGTAAGTAAAACAAAATTAAAATGTAATAAATTACATTTAATTAATAAAAGTTGTCTCTGATTCAGATACTCTTGATAAAAAATAATAAAATACAAAAAAAGATTTTTAATTTTATTTGTAAAAAGTGTCTGGGAAATATATATATATATATATATATATATATATACATATACTGCATGCTTCAGCAGTAAACTATTACGTTCCTAACAATAATGAATAGTAAATGCCTACAGTTACTATTTACTCCAATAATAAACTATTCATGTTTCTAATAGTAATGAATAGTAATGTCTCACAATATCATCGACATTATAATAGATCTCTGAATAGTTATTAACAGTTATTAGTAATTCTCAATAGTTCTCAATAGTTTCTTTCCATACGGGCTAGTCGACTGTAAAATAATATAAAGTAGACCCCGAGGCGAATCGGATCACAGGGCGAATTGGATTAACATAAATTTTGAATCAGTTAGTCGATTTGTCATTAATTTTATAATTTTTTTGTTTTAAACAAGCTATTTTTGAGACAAACAGTAATCAAATTAACGACAAACGTCAACTAAATGTCTCATAATTTACAACTCGAATTTCTCTGTATTTTATTTTTCTAATAGTGAATTCGATCACTCGCACTATACTGGATCAGTGCATATTAAAAGCTGCTTTACATAAAATATCTTAATGCAGTGATACAATATAATCAACTTTGACAATGAAATTATACATATATATATATTTTGTTAAATAACGTGACTATATCATCAGTAGATAGTTAATCGTTTAAAATATTTATATACTTTTACATTTAACTTTGTTAATTTCATGTAAAGCAGCTTTTAGTATGCACTGATCTAATATAGTGCAAGCGACCGAATTCGCTATAACTCTGCCCACGATTGCATGACAACGAATCATGGACTTTTAGTTACACTTTGGCGTTCGTAACAAACGTAAGGAGGAAATGTTTATAAAATTACGATGTATCTCATGTGATTTGCGTATATTATCATTTAATGTCAATTTGCGTTCATATGAATTAATGTTTATGATGATTAAAAATGGCTAAATAAGCTAAAATGTCTCATCTATTATTTATAAAGTACTAAAGATTATTATTAAATATACATTTTAATAGCTCGTTTATAGGCCTGTCTTTCTACCCTTTATTGTTTTAACACATATGAGACAATTATTCTGTTTGTTCTTATTTTCGACCTCAAAATTACTTCATAGGCCAAGTTTCATCGAGAACGAGCATTTACAAAATAAAAGGGGGTGCCCGTCTACAAATGGCTAAAGCAACATGATTGTGGACTATTCTACTCCATCTTTTATGATATTTGCTGTTCGTGGTATAGGTAAGAAGCATTTATGTTTTAAATATTTTTATAACGATTATTCGAATATATGTATAATTTATAACAAATGTATAGAAAAAAAATTAATTTTTATTGTTTATTAATTACGAATAATTATAAAAAATTAATATCTATTTATTGTTAATTACGAATAATTAATTTCTATTTATTCTAAATTTCGAATGAATTAATTTAATTTATTGAACGATATTAGAACTAATATACAAATTATTTCTGAACGAATGAAGATTTCCTTAACATCAATTTTTTATGATTTTTTTTATATAGGTATAGGTAAGAAGCATTTATGTTTTAAATATTTTTATAACGATTATTCGAATATATGTATAATTTATAACAAATGTATAGAAAAAAATTAATTTTTATTGTTTATTAATTACGAATAATTATAAAAAATTAATATCTATTTATTGTTAATTACGAATAATTAATTTCTATTTATTCTAAATTTCGAATGAATTAATTTAATTTATTGAACGATATTAGAACTAATATACAAATTATTTCTGAACGAATGAAGATTTCCTTAACATCAATTTTTTATGATTTTTTTTATATAGGTATAGGTAAGAAGCATTTATGTTTTAAATATTTTTATAACGATTATTCGAATATATGTATAATTTATAACAAATGTATAGAAAAAAATTAATTTTTATTGTTTATTAATTACGAATAATTATAAAAAATTAATATCTATTTATTGTTAATTACGAATAATTAATTTCTATTTATTCTAAATTTCGAATGAATTAATTTAATTTATTGAACGATATTAGAACTAATATACAAATTATTTCTGAACGAATGAAGATTTCCTTAACATCAATTTTTTATGATTTTTTTTATTGAAAATAACACAAAAGACACTTTTCGTATGAACAAAATTGAAGATAACACAAATATTGAAGATAACCAAAAGACATTTTTCACATATATAAGCAAAATAAAAATAAAATACATAAAATCGGAAAACAATTTGTCACTACTGGGATTTGAACTTTCAATCTAGGATTTTAATCGTTTGTTTCGAATAATTTTATCATTTAAATTTTAAGGTCCTAAGTTATTAAATGTCTGACAGCAAAATATATGCCACTTAACATATTTCCAAAAATTTAATATAGTCGAAGGATAATAACTTCTTTATTTTAGAATATTTGTAATACATATTTATATCGTTTACTATATTAATATCATTAATAGAAACATCAACATCAACATTTTTGTGGTTACATAGTTATTTTAATACAATTGATTTATATTAAAATGGCTTTTACTACGTGTATAATAGAGCACAATTAAGTTATATAAGAATGTGTGAATGTGAGAGTATTAATGTCTAATTCTACTGAATGCATTAAGGAGGTTGTAAGGCTGAGGCGGGCAGTGAGAGGGGAATGCTTTAATACAAAAGAAATATGGAGTGTAGCCAACATTCGAACATTAAAATTTGAAGAAATAAATAGCTAAAATTTAAAGAAATATGGATTATAATGCAATTAAAATGCAAAAAATATTAGTGTTTATTTGTGTAAAAGTTTCAAAGATAAATATATATTTTTTAGAACAATAAATATTTTTAGCTCAAGAAATGATTTGGCAACGGTGTAAAACTGAAAAATCGAAGTTGCAAATTGCAATGTCTGACTGCAATGTCTGACGGGTAGATAAGGTTAACGTGACGCTATAAATGTTTTGAAGCATTCTTTGACAAATCATTTAGTACAATTTTTTACTGTAATTAGTAAATCAAATGCTTAGAAGCATTTGTAGTGAGACTTTGACGGCATTACTTAACTGATAGAATATTCTTGATTCGCGATGATGAAACAAGGTTGTCACATTTTCTCCATCAAACAGTTTCAATGGCAGAAGTATCACATTTTTGGTTATATTTTTTACTATTGTTAATAAACTGTTGGTAAAAGTTGTTTTAATCTTCAAATATATTTTTAATATGCTATACTTTATATATTAAACATAAATTTATTCGATTCTTAACATTTCAAATATTAATATTTGTTGAAAACAGATACATAGAATCGAGTCTCCTATAAGAGAAAGAGAGATAGTCTATTATAAAATCCAGAATTTTGTTATTAATTTACAGAAAAATGCGCTGGTCAAAAAATCTGAAAAAATTTACATAAAAGCATGCTTTGTAGATAAAGCTATGTTCCAAATTTCAAGCAATTCTTAACATATTGCATTCTCCTTACAACCTCCTTAATTGCATTGACAATCAATACCGTCGATTTAAACTTTTGCCATACACAATCATAATACCTTAATAATTTCATACACGCACATATATATATATATATATATATATACAGGGTGTCTCAGAAAATGTGACCGAAACACAGTGGGGACATAGATTGGATCAAGGGGAACAAAACAGTTTTGTACCATTTTGCAGTTGACGCAATATTTAACGAGATATTAACGTTTAAAGATAGACGAATACGAGCGTCCGACCAGCCTACTGATCATGTACTGCTGCCGGCAGGACGGCCTACCCGGTAGGCCTACCCGGTCTCGTTAAATATTGCGTCAACTGCAAAATGGTACAAAACTGTTTTGTTCCCCTTGATCCAATCTATGTCCCCACTGCGTTTCGGTCACATTTTCTGAGACACCCTGTGTATATGTGTATATTTATATGTATGGTATATACAGGGTGTAACTAAAAAAACATATATAGACCATACCATAAGATACAGGACAAGAATCCAAGTAGTAAAGTCTTGAGTCATTTTTTTATCCAAACTTTTGGTTCGTGTTATACGATGTTAAAATAGTAAATTAGCGCCCATCTATAGAGAGAAAGCAGGGAGAGGTAGCAAGGCGGAATGGAGCTGACGAATACGCTGCGGAAGAAGAACAATGGTGAGCAGAGAAGCAGTTGTGATTATCAATCCCCCCTCCCTCCTCTCTCTCTCTCTCTCTCTCTCTCTCTCTCTCTCTCTCTCTGTTTTCAGGACGTTTCGCGTAGCTCTTTGAATTTTATTATTGTCGATTCTCTCGATATAGTGCGGAATACTAATTCTATCATCTCGTCAGCTGTCTCGATATTTGTGTGCATAAATACTTTTTCTTTGATTGCTCCCCAAAGAAAAAAATCGCATGGATTGTAGTCCGGAGATCAAGCAGGCTACGGAGTTATTGAATCTTCCCGAACCATTGAGGAAAAGTTTCATCTACAATAATAAAATTTAAAAAAGCTACGCGAAACGTGCAGAAAAGAACAAGAACATCGAAGTAGGAGGGAATTCACTTTGAACACTTATTATAATTTTAATAAAATAAATAACCAATTAGTTCACACTAAATCGATTTAATATTAATTTATTACAATTTTAATAATTGATTACGAAAACACTAAATCATTTGTTTTAGCTGTGCGCTTTTTGATCTTTAAGATTTCTTTAAACAAGGTGGAGAGAGTGAGGGGGGAGGGAGGGAGGGAG
>NW_017295873.1:405831-412810 GCF_001594075.2 Trachymyrmex cornetzi | reverse complement strand
GAGAGAGAGAGAGAGAGAGAGAGAGAGAGAGAGAGGATTATTACAACCGCTTCACACTGCTCCCCGTCATTCTGCTCCTGCCGCGTATTCAGTCAGCTCCACTCCGCCTTGTTACGTCCCTGCTTTCCCTCTATAGACGGGCGTTAATTCGCTAACTTTAACATCGCATAATAACAAAAGCTCAAATAAAAAAATGACTAAGGACTTTTCTACTTGGATTCTTGTCCTGTATCTAGAGTTCAACCGAAACTTTTGTCGAAATTGAACCGAAATACTTGGCTACATGTCAATTTCAACTGAAACTGAAACTAAAATTAAAAAATAAAAATCTTATAAAGACCTATGTATAGACATGCCCATATATATCATATACTTTTTCTTCATAAATATGTATTATATGTAATTTATTGAAACAATAATTATAAATTTCGGCCGAAATCGAAAATCGAAATTTCGGTTGTGTGTCAATTTTGGCCAAAGAATATACGTAGAAGAAGAAGTTTTTCATAAATATCACAATTTAATTATTGAAGCAATAATTACACATATTAAAATTAATATTTATGAAGAAGAGCTATATGATTTTAATCGAAACTGACACGTAATGAATGTTCGTTTTCAGTTTCGGTAAAAGTTTCGGTCGGACGCTACCCGTATCTCATGGTATACTTCATATATGCTTTTTTAGTTACACCCTGTATATATGTATATACAAGGTATATTAAAATTCCGGCAACAGTCGAATATCTCGAAAGTAAAACATTTTTGAGAAAAATATTTCAGATAAAAGTTGTAGGATTTAAAAAGATCTTCTTACTGATCATATCCGTTTGACCTTGAGTGACGTTTCCAAGGTCAAGTCAAGGTCAAATCGATTTTTTTTAATGGAGCCCTTTCCTCCCCAATTTTTATTGCATATTCTTACGTACTTCAAACTACTTTCCTCTACCAACGTCTTCATACTTTTGTATACTTCTAAAAATATTCTTTCTTATTCAAATCATATAAAATTATTTAGTTCGAATGAGATAAGAAGTGGCTTCCTTATATACATGATGCTAATGTTGAGATTTGGATGAATATTAATAATCGAGCAATTATTAAGTAATGAGATTGCTATGGATTGCTATAGATTTGTTAATGGCAAATATATCGCGTTACTAAATGTATAAGTTATGTTGGATTGATATAATATGATTTAATACATGAATTACCCTAAATATAAAGACCAATTACGGTCAAAGTTAAATGTTTAGAGTAATACATCAACATATTTTAAATATAATTATCTCAGAACTGATTGCATGCCAATTATTTTCGGACTTGTAATTCAATTAATCTGAGATGCTAATAATTCCCCGAAATTAAATTCAAACTTGTAAAGAATTTTTATGTGAGAAATATTACCTAGGCTAGGAATCAAATTCGGATTTCACGTTCACCATGCTAGCGTCCTCAAAGACTAGTGTTCTCACAGATAAAAATATTTTTTGCAATAAGTTCTTTACAAATTTTAATTTAATTTAAGGAGGATTATTAGTATCACAGATTGTTGCAAGTTTGAATCTAATCGGCATGTAATCAAAGTTTTGAGATAAATGTATATAAAAATATTACTCTAAATAGTTAACTTTAGCAGTAATTTATTTTTTGCTCGTATTTAGTTGCTTTATTTATGTAAGCAGTCCTGTTTCAAATATTAATATTTAAAACGCTCGTATTATACAAAGCAAATCTAGAAAAGAACGGTCTATAATCGAATCAATTGAGGATATAAACAATATACAATGAATTTATTGAACGAAGATCATATAGTAATAACATGTAAAATTGGACGTTTCGGAACACACAGGTCCTTCTTCAGCAATGATTAAACAAAATGATCGATATCAAATGATTAACATTACGTATGGTTCGTTGTGATGGTATATTTCAAATAATTACAACGGAAGCAATATGTCCTTAATGTCGTAATTAAGCCTTGAACTCCTGTTTCTTAATGTGAATGCAAAATGATGAAATCATTTTGGATAATATTCAATGTCGAAATCCAGATGTATTACATATAAAACAGGAGAGTAATTACAATAAAACGTCTGAATCGGTTGAACGTACAAGTTAAAATGTAACTATTTAAAATGTACCATCACAACGAACCATACGTAATGTTAATCATTTGATATTGATCATTTTGTCTAATCATTGTTAAAGAAAGACCTGTGTGTTTCGAAATGTCCAATTTTATATGTCATTACTATATGATCTTCATTTAATAAATTCATGATATATTGTTTATAACCTCAATTGGCTCGATTATAGACCGTTTTTTTACAAATCACATATTAATATTTTGTAAGCGTGTTCAATAAGGTTGAGGATAGTACATACACAAAATTAAACAAGTAAACACTTGGCGCTGCTAGATCGAATAAGAAAAACTATAAAAACAATTCAAAAACTTTTTGTAACTTGTACGACTGTATAACCCAATCGCATATGTATATGCACACGCTGGATACTTTTATTTTTATAGGAATGTTTCTTATTTTTCTTATTGTAAATATTACATTCATGTTTTTAGTACTATGTTACTGTGATCTAGCTGCCTTAAATATTTACTTCTTTCATTCTTTGTGATAACACTTGAATAGATAACGTAACAAAATTTTGTGATAATATCTTGAATAATGTTTTGAAGAAAAATTAAATAACTATTACTTTGATTGGAAGAGAAAATGACTTTGAATGAAATGCGATATCAAAATTTCATATAAGAAGAATTAAAGCCATTTGTAATTCGGAATAGGAAAATCCTTCAATAGGAATACAAAGATATATTGGTTTCATTGTACAAAAGTTAAAAATCGTACCACTTCTTCAATTTGGTATGGTTGGTACGGGATTTAATTGGGCGCCAGTTGTTGATATCGACAGAGTTATTGTTTATGCGGAAAATACGCTCAACAATACCAATGTTACCGAGTAAACTAAATCAAATTCAGAATCATAAAGATATTTGTATAGAGGGAAAAAGAAAGGAGAAACAAAGGTATAATTATAATCGGTATCACAAAACACGGAATCTATCAAAATTAGTGGACCCTATATGGGTAATAGATGTAAAGCGATATGGTACGGTTATTGCGGAAGCAGAGGAAACGAATATCATGGAGACAGGGAAAGGCGTAATACGTAGAAATAGATGGCATTTGATACTAACTTCGCATTTGAGGAGGGAAACGAAGAAACTGTCATTGTTCCGGGAAGAAAGAAAGTTATGCCGGATTCACACTGTATCCGATTTTCGTCGTACGACGCTCTTCAACCAATCAGATCGTACGACGCAAATCGGATGCAGTGTGAATCCAGCATTAGAATTAAATCACAGGAAACGGAAGATAGTAAAGTAAAGCAAGCAGGAAAGTCAGGAGTAGAGTCGGAACAGCGAGCATTTCCGAGACCTCACGGTGTCAGGTTAGAACTAGGAGGAAGTCTCTCTGGCTTAAAGATTATGCACAAGATTAAAATAATAAGCGTAAAAGTTAAGGATTGTAAACGATCTAATGAATGAAAGGTTTTTTTTTGTACTCGTAAGTTCAACATTGTAAGTTTAAAGTGAACATTGTACTTCTT
This sequence comes from Trachymyrmex cornetzi, assembly GCF_001594075.2. Classification (NCBI taxonomy): domain Eukaryota; kingdom Metazoa; phylum Arthropoda; class Insecta; order Hymenoptera; family Formicidae; genus Trachymyrmex; species Trachymyrmex cornetzi. The sequence goes on along the minus strand of NW_017295873.1, from coordinate 409,177 downwards.
GCAACAGTTGTTAAATAAAAAAGGAAGGATGTTCTGTGAACGAATCTTTAGAACGTAAGTCCCCAAAAGCTAATGTGCACGAGATACGCGCATAGAGAAGGTCATGTCGGGAACACACGCGTTCGTTCACGTAGCTTCCACCTGTTAGAAAGAGACTTTCGGTCTAGATTGATTACTCAGTTCTCATCCCCGTCACCCGAGAGGGCCTGACGAAACAAAATCCATTTGACCTTAACTTGATCCTAGCGACGCCACTCAAAATCAAATTGATAAGATCTGCAAATAGATCTTTTTATACTTTACAATTTTTGTTTGAAACATTTCTTTCAAAAATATCATTTTTCCGAGTATCCGGGGTCCCGACCTTTGTTGAACACCCTGTATATATATATATATGTACATGTATACACAGAGTGTCCCATATACAAGTGTCCCTGTATATACATACACAGTCTGTCTAAAAAGAAACTGAACTTTTGCTCTAGAAATGGTACTAGTCGCGTCATTAATAGCGTTTTCGATTGGGGTGCACTGGCTGCACTCAGTGTCAAGAGCGTGTTCGATTGGCAGTGCCAATGCGCACTTGGCTAGTGTCACGTGTTCATTTGATCTCACGACACTCGCGTAGTGCGCACTCAGTGCGCACTAAGTGGCACGAGATATTTTGACGGTGCCAGTTCAGTGCACGTTTTATCACAGTTAAGGATATACATAGGGACAAGCAAATCTGCGCAATTGAATTGAAAACGGGGTCTTGTCCCTACTCTTAATATCTTTTACTGTGGTTTTGTAACATTTTGTTGAACATTGCTTCAAAGTGAACAAAAATGAGTTTCAGCTTTAGCACTGAAAATCTTGGCGTATTCTTTTGAACTTGCATTATTCAGTGCAACCCATGGAACTCGTCCAGTGTTGGTGTGAACTGAGTGCGCACTGGTGCGCACTAACTTTTGCCCAATCGAAAACGCTATAAGTTATAATGGGTCCAATTTAATATTTTGAACATTATATTATCGATCATGCATGATAGCATTTGAAATGGTTCATAACAATCCTTTGTGTGACGTAAAATGCAACAGTTGCTTCATCGCGGTTTCTGTGACGAGGGTCACGAAACAACCGTTGCATTTCACATCACACAAAGGATTGTTATGAACCGTTTAAAATACTATTATACACGATCAATAATATAATGTTCAAAATAATGAATTCTGCCCATTATAACTTAATGGCGCCACTAGTATCATTTCTAAAACAAAAGTTAGGTTCCTTTTTAGACAGCCATATATATATATAGAGTGTCCAGTAAGTTTGACAAAGCGCTTGTATGCAGATGGAACGGACTAAACTGAGTCGAAAAATCCTCTACCATTTTGTAATTTTCGCAATAGTGTGAACGAGACACTAATTTCTGAAGATTGTTGCATAAGCGGTTAAAATCGACGCATAAGACAAATTTAAGATTTCTTTCAGAGTTTTTTTTATAAAACACCTCAAAGATGTTTTATAAAGAACTCTTAAAAATATCTTAAAGTTATTTAATACGCCAATTTTTTAGACATTCTGCTTATTGGGTAACTAAAAAAAATTACGAAAATTGAAAATTGCAAGAGGATTTTTCGACGCAGTTTCGTCTATTTACTTACGAACGCTTTGTCAAAACTTATCGGACACTCTGCGCGCGCGCGTGCGCGCGCTCACACACATTAATTTAAATGATCAACTTTGGAAGCGTGTAGAGAATCGATAAACTAAAAAAAATCCTTTAAAGATATGCTCGTTTTTGCTTTGTTTTGAAAAAAATTGCAAAAAAAAAATTAAAATGTGATTTTTATTTTTGTACAATACTTATATATTATTTGTTTATTTACATTTATTTATACACATCGTTACTTTCTTAATGTAAATATTGTTCAAAATATTGGATTCTTGCAGCAATACAAGCATTGCATCTAGTACGGACAGCTCGTATTGCAGCCAAACACTGATCTGGTTATTTTTCGTGCACCACAGCCACGATTCGGTCTTTCAATTGCTCTTTTCAGTTAACTGTCAACAAATAAACTTTCTGCTTCAGAACCGCCCCGCCCCCCCCCCACACACACACACACACAAAGAAGTTAAGTTCAGGTGATCGGGGCCAAGATAATATTTCTCCACCGCACATAGCAGTTCTCAGCGCGCGCCCCGAGATCATGCCCGAACATCCGCACCATAGAAATAATATAATCTTATTAATGAAAAAGTAAAAAATTACTAGAAATAGATCGATGTGAGTGGTGTGTGTAATTGAATTATATGTAAGTGCGCCGCTCCCACTGAAAAAGCCAACATTTCGAACAATATCTACATTAAGCAAGTGACATTGTGAATAAACAAGTGTGAATGAATAAATAATAAATAGAGCCCGAATTAAAGTCCTGAGATCGCATCAATCATAGTTAGCTTTCCTCTCTACACCTCATCCCCTATCGCCGTGGCGCAGTCATTTACCACAGCTTCGGGCAGACTGGCAGTGAGGAGAATCGTGAGGAACGCACTACGGAACGGAATCGGTACGTCGGTTGGCGAATAATTTGGGCTCTAGTAATAAATAGGTATAAAAATGAAAACTATGTTTTGTCTTTTTTTGCTATTTTCTCCAAAACAAAGCAAAAACGAGCATATTTCTAAAGAATATTTTTTCTTAGTTTGTCAATCCTCTACATGCTCTTGAAATTGGCTATTTAAATTTGGAACACCTTGTATATATATATATATGTGTATATATATATATATATGCATATACAGGGTGAAAAAGAAATATCGGAATCTCGAAATATCTCGAATAATATAAGTTTTATAGAAAACTGTTTCAGATAAAAGTTATAGGGTTTTAAAACCCTAGGTGTCCGATCGATGACTAATTAAACTTCTTGAAAGTCATTCAGGGTCATGGCCTCACGTTTGTCAAGGTCTAAGCCATTGGAAGTTGTACCTCTTATTTTCATTTTTGCATTAAAAATTAATTTTTACGTAGGGTAGTTAGGTAATGCTAACTCTGGTATGTTGATGTACCATAACTTTCAAGCCTCGTAATTCGAAAAGTATTTAATAAAACAAATATTTTGTTACTGTATTTTGGAGAGCTCTCGAAATAAGCTACAAAAAATATAGAATGAAAAATGGAGGTTTCCATTAAGGGAGGGGTATAGTTAATTCGGTCAAAAGAAGGCATGTTTTTATGAATTTTTTTAGGCGCTCTGGTTAGTGCCAGTGTATTGAAATAAAATTATAATAATAAAACTACATCTCAAGAATATTCAGTAAAAATTTGGACGCAAAAAATTAAAAACTGTGCAAATGG
>NW_017295873.1:404072-405608 GCF_001594075.2 Trachymyrmex cornetzi | reverse complement strand
GTCTTTTTTTCGAGGCGCCTCCGTCGATCGCGTGCCCTTTGCACAGTTTTTAATTTTTTGCGTCCAAATTTTTACTGAATATTCTTGAGATGTAGTTTTATTATTATAATTTTATTTCAATACACTGGCACTAACCAGAGCGCCTAAAAAAATTCATAAAAACATGCCTTCTTTTGACCGCGAATTAACTATACCCCTCCCTTAAGAAATCGATGTTACTTTGACCTAATCTTGGCAACGCCACTCAAAATCAAATTGATGTAAGATCGGTAGACAGACTTTTTTAAATCCTGCAACTTTTATCTGAAACAGTTTTCTAGAAAACTTGTGTTTTTTGGGGGGGAAATATTTCGGAGTCCTGGTATTTTTCACTCACCGTATACATATATATGCATAAAAGTTATGATTCATGAACAAGCATTAACAGTAGCACTATTGAACAATCAAGGAATGACATGAATGAACAAATTTGATGTTTAATTGTACAATGTTCGATATTAAAACAAAGGGAGATGCAATTATCATTGGTACTACGAGCTCGTATTTGTGGGACTGTGACTTGTGATGTGTATGTCTAGTTGTGGCAGTGGACTTTCTCTCACTTGCACAATCATCAAATCGTTTTGCATTCATTAAAATCTAATTTTATTCCAGTTTACTGAATTTTGTTAATCACAGTGATCTCAGATACCTACACAATTTTACTCATACATCTTTTTTTACAGGAAAATCACTTGGATATAACTCGGATTAATTTCCCATTATTTCTATGAAAGAATGTAAAATAATGGAATTTTTTAAATAATACCCAACTGAGCTTCTCAAATATTCATTTGTTGCATATTTAATTGCATATGTTGGGTTTCGAATTAATCCTCTATAAAAAAATCTTATAATTTTCATAAATAGATCCAATTCTGTTTCATTACATGTTAAAACAAGCATGTTTATTTATGGAGATTCATGTCATGAAGTCAAATTTGATAAATAAATCATCGTCATTATGATGCAATATATATATATACACGAGGGTCGTTTGAAAAGTTTTGAGCCTCATCATGAAGATGGCGTTACTCATCAAAGCCATTCTGGTATTATAATCATGATACTTACGAAAGATATATGTGACAATTGTGGCCACTTTGGACGTTCAGTGCTTTGACAATCATTTGTGTCATTTTGTAAAAATGGAAAAAAATGAATATCCTGCTATAATTAAATTCTTGCATTTGAAAGGCAATACGTCTACGCAAATTAAAGCCGAGCTGGACGCTGTTTACGGGGACTCTGACCCATCATTTGCCACCGTGAAAAGATGGGTAGCTGAATTTAAACGTGATCGTACCAGCTTAGCTGATGACGAGTTCGGGACGGCCAACAACTGCGACCACCACCGATAACATCGAAGAAATTCATCAAATGATAATGGACAACCGTCGAATTAAGATTAGGGAAAGAGCAGAGGCTATTGGCATATCAAAAGAACGTGTTTGTCATATATTGACTGAAGAATTAGGCATGCGTAAGTTAACCGCG
>NW_017295873.1:395546-404036 GCF_001594075.2 Trachymyrmex cornetzi | reverse complement strand
AAACGCATTCGAATGAACATTTCTAAGGCCCTGTTGGAGCGGTTTAAGCGAAACGAGTCGGATTTTTTGCGTCGATTAAAAACGGTTGATGAAACTTGGGTTCACCACTTCACTCCTGAAACAAAAGAACAATCAAAACTGCGAAGGGTGAACTTGCTCCGAAGAAAGCGAAGACGGTTTTATCGGCGGGAAAGGTGATGGCGACTGTTTTTTGGGACAGTCATGAAATTGTGTTGATCGACTATCTGGAAAAAGGTAAAACAATAACAGGAACGTACTATGCATCATTGCTTGACAAGCTGAAGGCAGAAATTGAGAAAAAACGACCGCATTTAAAAAAGAAGAAAGTGCTATTCCATCAAGATAACGCACCGTCTCACACTTCGGCGGTCGCTATGGCAAAAATTCACGAATTGCGGTTCGAATTAATTGACCATCCACTGTATTCACCAGATCTGGCCCCCAGCGACTTTTTTCTGTTTCCTAGGCTCAAAGTTTGGCTCGGAGGACAGAAATTTTCATCGAACGAGGAGATCATCGCATCCGTAGACGCCTATTTTGCAAAGCAAGACGCTCAGTATTATTTGAATGAATTAAAGGGGTGGGTGCATCGCTGAAAAAAATGTATCGACTTAAAAGGAGACTATGTGGAAAAATAAAATTTAATTTGACCGAAAAATTACTTGTTTCTATGTTAAGCTCAAAACTTTTCAGACGACCCTCATATATATATATATATATCATCTGTTTTGATCAGCCATTTACAAATACCATAAATTTGATTATGTTACTACGGGGTATAAAATAATTTTATTGTCAATCAATAACTTATCAATCAATAGCTTACATCAATTTGCATCCCACTTAAGATGATTTGATTTCGTGCTCGATATATCGACTTATTAACGTTTACTATACATAGTATCTCAAAATTAGCTACTCAAAATATTATAGCAAGGTAATTGTCAAAAAATTAAGTAAAAAAGTTATTTGTAATTTTTTTAAATTCAAACAGTAATTTTTGAAATAATAAGGATTTAAGTATGACTAATTACAGATTATGTTTAGATAATTATATGTCCATATGAATCGCGCGTGCGATAGTATTAATGAACTCTAATAGAAGCGTACTTCAGCGTGTTTATTAATACTCACAGGTATTTATTTGAACGTAATCAGTAATTGACCATACATAGGCTTATATTCATAGTCGATTCTTATATTTGAGGCTGCTTAAGTACAGTTTTAAGATGTCACAAGCCAATGAGAGGGCCGTACTAATATCTTAAGACATTACTTAAGACGGTTTTAAAATAAGAATATACTATGAATACCGGTCTTAGAAACTATTGTTTAAAATAAAAACAAATAACTTTTTTTTATTTAACTTCTCGAAAACTTTCTTGCTACAGTCACAAATTTTGGGATACCCTGTATGCCTTTAGTGCATATGTTGCAGTCTTTTTACGAAATTAGCCTTTTTACGAAAAGGCTAGCCTTTACGCAAAACAGCGCCTTTTTGCGAAATCAACGATCGTTCCTCAATTAGGCTGACGCACTTTAGGCTTTTCGCGAAAAGGCTAACTCACATCAGCTTTATTGATTAATAATATACGTTCTGCAAAAAGGCTAACGAAACGTCTAGCCTTTTTGCGTAAATCCTAAATTCTAAGCTTTACGTAAAAAAGCTAGACGTTTCGTTAGCCTTTTTACAGAACGTGTATCATTAACCAATAAGGCTGATGTGAGTTAGCCTTTTCGCGAAAAGTCTAAAGTGCGTCAGCCTAATTGAGGAACGATCGTTGATTTCGGAAAAAAGTGCCGTTTTGCGTAAAAACTAGTCTTTTCGTAAAAAGGCTAATTTCGCAAAAAGACTGCGACACATATACAAGGATGAATTAAATATAAACCGGATTTATTATTTTTAATTTATTGAAGCAACTATAAAAATACAAACGTACAAAGTTATTTCTCTATATAATCTCCGGACTTAGAAACACATTTTTCTCAACAGATAGTTTTTTATTCCACTGTCATAAAATAAATGTGGTTGTGACATCAGTCAATTGCGCAAGAACGCTTCGACAGCAATATCGTCATCAAATCTCTGTCCTCCGAGTGCTTCTTTTAGTGGTCCAAACAAATGATAATCGTAGAGTGATAACGGAAGATGTTCCAGTGTAGTCCATAACAAATTTTCAATTTTTTATCGAGTTTGGGCAGCTGTATAGGACCGGGCATTATCGTGCAGCAGGATAACGTCTCGTATTGAAAATTCGCGTCTTTTCCGACAATATGCGAGTTTTGTTTCGTCAAAAAGTTGGCAGTAGTTGCGGCGTTCACAGTATGACGTTTATGAAGAAAATCAATGTACAAAACTCCTATGAAATAAAAAAATACGAGGGTTGTCTGAAAAATTTCCGACCTAACAAAGAAACAAGACATTTTTTCTTCAAATTTATTTTTATTTTTCTACATAATCTCCTTGTAAGTCTATACACTTCTCCCAGCGATGCTCCCATCTCTTCAACCCGTCCAAATAGTACTTGGCGTCTTTCTCTGCAAAATAGTTGTTTACGAAGGTGATGGCCTCCTCATTCGACGAAAATCTCTGTCCTCCGAGTGCAACTTTTAGCTTAGGGAACAAAAAAAAAGTCGCTTGCGGCTAGATCTGAGTAAGGAGGGTGGTCAAGCAGTCCAAACCGTAATTCGTAGATTTTCGTCATGGCAACCGCTGAGGTGTGAGACGGCGCATTGTATTGGTGAAACAAAATTTTTTTTTCTGCAAATGTGGCCGTTTTTCCGCAATTTCTGCCTTCAGCTTGTCAAGTAATGATGCGTAGTATGCTCCTGTAATGGTTTTTCCTTTTTAGATAATCGATTAAAACAACTCCATGACTATCCCAGAAAACAGTCGCCATCACTTTCCCAGCCGAAGGAACAGCCTTTGCCTTTTTTGGAGCCAATTCCCCCTTCGCAGTCCACTGTTTTGACTGTGTTTTTGTTTCTAGAGTATAATGGTGTATCCAAGTTTCATCTACAGTAATTAATCGGCGCCAAAACTCTGATTTATTGCGCCTAAACTGCGCCAACAGAGCGTTGGAAATGTTCATTCGAACACGTTTTTAGTCCGGAGTGAGCAAACGCGACACCCAACGCGCGGTCAGCTTTCTCATGCCTAAATCTTGATTCAATATGTGACAAACACGTTCTTTGGACATATTCATAGCCTCTGCTATCTCTCTAACCTTAATTCGACGGTTGTCTAGCACCATTTGGTGAACTTGAGTGATGTTATCGTCAGTGGTTGCAGTTTTTGGCCGTCCCAAATGTTCATTGTCACCCAAGCTGGTACGGCCACGTTTAAATTCAGCTGTCCAAAATTTTATGGTGGTAAATGATGATGCACAGTCCTCGTACACAGCGTCCAACTCGTCTTTAATTTGCGTAGGCGTATTGCTTTTCAAAAACAAATATTTAATGACATCTCGATACTCGATTTTTTCTATTTTTACAAAAACACTTACATCGACTTACTCAAACGATTGTCAAACAACAACTGCGCATCCAAAATGGCTGAAATTTTGGTGAGTACCTTTCAAAGCATGCGCAAACACATTCCCCAACTTTTGTTGACGAGTGCTGCCATCTTCATGTTGAAGTCGGAAACTTTTCAGATAACCCTCGTACAGTTGCAAGAACTCTTTTTTTCAGCTAAATCCGATTTCGGTTACCTTCATTTTCAACTGCTTTTCGTCCTTCTAAAAATTGTTTGTGCCACGCGTACACTTGAATCTTCTTAGAAGTAAATACTTGTTTGGTTTGAAAGGCTTATTCCACGAACGCTAAATAACAGTAGCGAATTTAAATTTATTTGTATTTAACACATAGAGATATATATATAAATTTATTTATATTTATTTATATTTAATACATAGAGATATATATATCTCTATGTATTAAATACAAATAAATTTAAATTCGCTACTGTTATCTAGCGTTCGTGGAATAAGCCTTCCAAACCAAACAAGTATTTTCTTTCGACCCACGGTTTCTTTATTATTTTTTCTTAAAAGTGTTGTCCCCAAACTGTGCCTTAAGCCTTCTCAAAATTTTAGATGGTTTTACGCCCTCTATCGTAAGAAACTTGATAAAAACCCGTTGCGCAACATACTCTTGCTCTGATATCATGTACTGACTAAAGGAGCGGTAATGTGGGATTCTCTACGGGGGGATCTCCTTCGGGCATCTCTAACTATAACCTGTAACGCTTAGAAGCCGCATTTATATACGAGGGTAGTTCTAAAAGTTCTCGACCTGACAACAGAAAACATATGATTTATAGCAAAAATTTTTTTTATTTTTTGACATAATTCCCTTATAAGTCAATATACTTAGACCAATGATATCCAACTTCTTTAGACCTTCAGTATAATACAATTTTTCTAACTCTTCAAAATAAGCGTTTGTCTCAGTGATGACCTTCGTATTTGAAGTGTATTTTTTTCCAGCGAGCCATTTCTTCAGATTCGGGAACAGGAAAAAATCACTGGGGGCTAAATCAGTACAGTGCATGTGGCAGCAATTCGAAGCGCAACTCGTGAAGTTTTGCGACTGCAATTGCAGTGTGAGAAACCAATTTTCGAGAAATACCAAAAAACTTGTTTGCTTTACTCGACGCAACAGACAAACTACTAATCGCATCTATGTGAAACTTTTTCGGAGGCCCTCTGAAGGATCAAACTTAAGAAAAATCATAGCCATTTGATACTCCCGGTGCCATCTCTATGTCAGGCCGAGAACTTTTAGAACTACCCTCGTATGTGTGTGTGTATATACATATACAGTGTGTCCCAAAAGTTCGACAACGGTTAAATATCTCGTAAAATATGCATTTCCTTGAGAAAAATGTTTTATACTAAAGCTATAGAGTTTTAGATAACGCATTAAACAGTAGTATTAGTATGATCCTAGGTAGCGTCGCCACGGTGAAAGTCACCTTAAATTTTCCAAATAGAATACTCTACTTTTTATTTCACATTCTTATATTATAGCTAACGTTAAGACATTTCCAAAATATTACTTACAAACCTTTTTTTCTATAAGAACTTTCCGAGTTCTTCATGGGATTCGAAATTTACAGTACCGTCGGCATTAGCATTATCCAAGGTGAATCGCGTGGAGATTGTCTAGTCGGATCTCTTGTATGTGCGTGTGCGCAGGCGCGCATGTGTGTGTGTATGTGAACAGACAAATTAAACGAACATTAACACAAAGAGGGTTTGAAGTCTCTAAATACTATAGGAGTGACGAACTGTAGGGCAATGTTGCAAGATTCGTGGGACGAACTCACGCTAGCGCAGCGTGAGCCATCAGTGATATATGTACGTATTTTACTATCATACGGAACTATCGTTACGCCCCTCTTATAGTATAGAATATGATAGTAATACATTAGAAATTTTATACAATTAATGTGGATAAGAATGAATCAATCTTGTGGACAAGAGAAAGAAAATATATGCAAATATTTTAAATAAAATTACACATATTTGTAATTAATTTCTTGTAGACCTTTTTTTTACAGAATATTAATAAATTTATTTATTCCAAATGGTATAAAATTAATATACTTTTATGTAGACAATATTTAGAGTTTGAGAAGACGCTATTAGTGCTATTTGTGTCATTCTATTTTTGTTTTACACCAAGGGGATAACCATTCTTGAATTCCGGTGTACAATCTGTCAGCAGTCCGATGAAGTTTGGTGAAGTCCGGTGAAGTCCGATGAAGTCTGATGAAATCCGGTGAAGCCCGACGAAGTCCAAGGAATTCCTCAAAGTTCGATAAAGTCCGGTAAAATCCGTTAAATTCCGGTGAAGTTCGATGAATTCTGATGAAGTCAGATGAATTCCGGTGAAGTCTGATGAAGTCCAGCGAAGTCCAATGAATTCATGAATTCCGATGAAGTCCGATCAATTCCGGTGAAGTCCGATGAAGTCTAGCGAAGTCCGATGAATTCATGGATTCCGATGAAGTTCGATAAATTCCGGAGAAGTCCAGTGAAGTCTTGAAGTCCGAAGTCCAGGTGTACACCTACTTTTTGAGTGGTTAACCTCTCGTTTTACATCTATTAAATGATAAAAATAGAAAAATGCAAGTAACGCTAATAGCATCTGCCTGAACGCAACTATGTTTAATAAATAGTATTTAATATTTCCTACAGCATTAATATTAATATTGATTAAAGATATAAAAAATGCATCCGGGTGCCAAAGAACACCTCATATAGAATCTAAATACGAATGTACCGAAACCGATCACGTGATCTATGTTCGCATGCTCAGATAGATCCTGCCGTGGGAATTGTCCCACGAATCTTGTAACACTGCCATAGGGTCCCTATCTCTGTTCACATACACACGCGCGCGCGCGCACGCACGCATGGCACGCACGCACGCACGCACGCATGACATGCACGCACGCACACACACACGCATGGCACGCACACACGCACAGCACGCATGCACACGCGCGCACACATACACAAGTGGTGTAAAATCCGACTAGGCAACTTCCAAGCGGCTCACTTTGGGTAAAACTCGATCTACATAAGACGCAAAACACGGGTCGCAGGTCGCAAAACTAAAAACTAGCCTAACGTATTTTAATTATGATATGATTGTAGGACGCAGAATGCAGGACGCAGAAAGTTGAGTGAACTCTAACTTTCGCGTTCTGCGTCTTGCGTCCTACGTATTAAGGCTGTGACCTATTACAATCTGAAATACGTTTCATTTGCGACCTGCGACCTGCGTTCTGCGTCTTATGTAGATCGAGCTTAAGACGTATTTCAGATTGTAATAGGTCGCAACCGCAATACGTAGGACGTAAGACGCAGGACGCGAAAGTTGAAGTTCACCCAACTTTCTGCGTCCTGCATTCTGCGTTCTACAATTATATCATAATTCAAATACGTTAGGTTAGTTTCTAGTTTTGCGACCTATGTTCTGCGTTTTATGTAGAATGGGCTTTATGTAGATCGAACTTAATGCTAATATCGGCGGTATTGTGTATTAATAAATTTCGAATTCCATAACTCGGAAAGTCCTCATAGAAAAAATATTTATACACAGTGTTTTGGAAATGTCTCAACGTCAGCTACAAGAATGTGAAATAAAAAGTAGTGTTTCATTTGAAAAATTCAAGGTTCTTTACCTGACTGTGGCGACGCCACCTAGGATCATACTAATTACTATTTAATGCGTCACTTAAAACCCTACAGCTTTCATATAAAACTTTTCAAGAAAATGCATATTTTACGAGATATTTAACCGTCGCCGAATTTTTCGGACATACTGATATATATATACATATATAACTGATGTATATATACATATATAATATATATATATATATGTATATAGATATATTTTAAATATCATATTTAAAAAATAAACTATCATATCCCAGGTAGCAAGCTGCGTTATTTTGACGTCAAATGACGTCATTTTGACGTCAGTTTGCTACTAGGGATATTTATGAAATTAATATAATTATAAAGTTATCATTTTTTACACAGAATAGTCTTAAATCCTAATATAAATTTGTCAATACAAATTTTAGTGAGATTACATCTTACTTTGGGTGCAACTTCATTCTTTTTACTTTTGTAGCAATAAACATATATGTTTTAATTATTTATATATGATAACAATCAGATCGCTGGTTGGGACTCGAGTCCTTCATAGAGTGAAATGATTTATGTGGATGGTATATTCAGGGACACAGATGTGTTCGAAGACAAATCTGTAGTAAAATCTGTAATATTTAAATAGAATACGCTATTCTATGATAGAGAATAGATCCCCATCCCTTTTCTAAAATATATTATCTAGTTTTCTATCTTTAAGGAAATGAAATATATTTACCAGGTATTACATTATTTTTCATGTAATAACGTATCAAAGTAAATATTATGAGTTTTAAGAAATTCTTGATTGTGAATTACATATATACATATTTTCAAACAAGAAACAAGTTTTGCAATATATTTTTATTTATTCTTTTTCGCAATCTATTTTTATGACTAATAATTAGATTTTATTGTTCATTTTTTAAATATTGCGCAATGTAGAGCGTTTGTTGCATCTTGTTCTGAATAATAATGCGAAATGAAGACTTTATATATCCTGAGAAAAATAAAGCGATAGAAAGAGAAGAAAAAGAAGAGAGGGAGAAAGGAAGCGAGAGGGAAAGAGAGAGAGAGAAAGGGAGGGGGAGGGGGAGATAGAAACAGAGAGGGAGAGATACGTAATCAACAATAGTTATTTTAGGATAATTCGTAAGCCAATCCGAGTCCTAATCATGACCTCCAACTTTTTTCCAAATAAGTAGCAGCATGTGCACAGCATGACTCGACAAAGCTTTCAGCATATCCCTTAATGGCATTAGCTTATGTTGCTCTATATACCCATATATATATATAT
>NW_017295873.1:385795-394921 GCF_001594075.2 Trachymyrmex cornetzi | reverse complement strand
TATAAATATAAATTATAATTTAAACGCTTGTTATGTTTTAAACAATGACAAAATAAACGGTAATATAAAAGCTTAAAATAGATGACTAATTTTACTAATCTAAAGTTATTTCCATATACTATTCGAAACGTTGTGGTTGGTTATTTTCAAATGCTCACCGTTTGAGAACTATTGATACCTTAAGATTTTGCTATTAGGATTTTCGATTTACTTTTTCACGAGGAATATACGTACCAGGTCCTCCGTTAAGTCTGGAACACCCTGTATATATAAGGGTATCCCATATGTCCCGGACCGTTGAATATATCGGAAAGTATGCACTTTTGAGAAAAATGTTTCAGACAAATGTTGTAATATATAAAGTGATGTATGTAGTGACTAGCAGTTTGATTTTGGGTGGCGTCGCCAAGGTCAAGTCAAGATTATATCAATTTTTTTTAAACAGAATGCCCTATTTTTGATGCTACAATCTAATAGCTGATGTCAAGAACTTTACAAAACACTATAATAAAGTCATTTTTCGTTAAGCACTTTTCGAGTTATAAGATTTGAGTGTTACAGTATCGTCGGCATTAGCATTAGGCAATGTGTCTAACCAACAGTTAAAACCTCTTGAATGCTGTTCAAGATCATGTTCTAGATAACATTTGTCAAAACCATTAGACGTTATACTTTTTATTTTCATTTTAATGTAAAAATAAATTTTTAATGCAAAAATTAAAATGAGAGGAATAATCTCCAGTGGCCTTGATCTTGACAAATGTTATCCAGGACATGATCCTGAATAACATTCAAGAGGTTTTAGCTGTCAGTTGGACACATTACGTAATGCTAATGCCGGCGACACTGTTACTCTCAAGCCTCATAACTCGAAAAGTGCTTAATGAAAAATGGCTTTATTATAGTGTTTTGAAAAGCTCTTGGCACCAGCTATTAGATTCTGGCATAGGGCGTTCTACTTAAAAAAATTGACATGACCTTGACTTGACCTTAGTGACGCAACCAAACTGTTAACATCATTAAATACATCACTTTATATATTGCAAAATTTGTCTGAAACATTTTTCTCAAAAGTGCATACTGTCCGATATTTAGCCGGTCCGGGACATATTGGACACCCTGTGTATTTGGTGTATCATTTTAATTGACGTATTAAAATATCTCTTCAACAGTTTATTTTAAAGAAAAATGTTTCACACAAAAGTTATATGGTTAGGAGGGGGATATAAGATGGTGCTATTGGTTTGACCTTGGAAAGTTGTTTGAAGATCACGTAAAGGTCATCATCAATTTCTTAAATGAAACTCCATATATTTTATTGCATATTCTTGTAGTTTACCTAGAAAGCTTTCCAAAACACTATAATTAAGTCCATTTTTATTAAGTACTTTTCGAGTTATAAGGCTTGCAAATTACAGCACCGCCGGCACATTACCTAAGGTGTCCGACCGATGGCTAAAACCTCTTGAATGTTGTTCAAGATCATGACCTGGATAACATTTGTCAAGATCAAAGCTATTGGAGGTTGTATCTCTTATTTTCATTTTTACCTAGAAATGTAATTTTTAGTGCACAAATCAAAATAAGAGATACAATCTCCAATAGCCTTGATTTTGACAAACGTTATCCAGTTCATGATCTTGAATAATTTTCAAGAGGTTTTAGCCGTTGGTCGGACATCTTAGGTAATGCTTAATGTCGGCGGTGCTGTAACTTGCAAGCCTCGAAAAGTACTTAATAAAAATGAACTTAATTATAGTGTTTTGGAAAGCTCTCCAGGTAAGCTACAAGAATATGCAACGAAATATATGGAATTCCATTTAAGAAATTAATGATGACTTTTATGTGACCTTCAAACAACTTTCCAAGGTCAAACCAATAGCACTACTTTATGTCTCCCTCTACCCTCTAAACCATATAACTTTTGTCTGAAACATTTTTCTTTAAAATGCACTATTCAAGAGATATTTTAATGCATCAATTAAAATGATACACTCTGTGTGTATATATGTGTATATATATATATATACACACACACATATAATAAAAACAGATGTAAATGCACTTAGAGGCATCTAATATATTTTTGTATAGGCTGCATTCTACACACTTATAATTGTATAGAAATTGAATTGTATGATTTCCATACAATGCGAATGTTTTGCACCGATCGATCTGTAACTTGCAACGCTAACATTCTTTTCAGTACAATATTTAATACACATGAGGAAGTACAAATTACTCTAAATGAATTTGTTTTACACAGAATGGTCACTTTGAATTTTTTAATAGAACCCTTCGTTATTTATTGCATATTTTCATAGCATATCTCGAGAGCTTTTCAAAACACTATAATAAAATATTTTTTATTAAGTACTTTTTAAGTTATGAAGTTTGAAAATCATAATACTACCGACATCATCATTACCCAAAGTGTCCGACTGATAGCTAAAACATCGTGAATATTATTTAGGGTCATGAACTTGATAACATTTGTTAAAATTAGTGCCACTGGTGGTCATTTTTTACGTAAAAATTTAAATACAAAGAATAATCTCCAATGACCTTGACTTTGATAAATATTATCAAGATTATGACATTGAACAAATTTAAGAGATTTTAGCCGTCAGTCGAACACCTTGGATGATGCTAATGCTGGCTATTTAATAGCATTTTTCACTGGCAGAGCTGGTGTGCACTCAATACACTTTAAAGCCGTTGTCTACAAATCAATGTAAAGATGTACGTTTAATAAAAATTAATAGATTAAAGTACCAAAAAATTCAGAAAAGTAGAAGTCAACGCGGTAGTTAGTGCGCTAATATAATATTAGACATAAATTTCTATTGTCTCTTCTGTTAGACATACATTTAATTTCGTATGCGTTTCGATTTGATTTAAGTCATTCTCAACGAAATACATAAATTAAAATTATACTATCCTGCAATCTGTGCAATTCTGGTGCCAACCATCCGCCTTACTGCGATGTGTTTCGATGATTTAATAAAAATATAAAAACGAATTAAACCGCGAAATCCTCAATATATTTTATTGTGGTATTTGATAAAATATACATTGGATATTTTATTAATTGAGATATCTCACTTTTACATTCAGATTAAGTTAGTGTACAACAGCTTTAATGTGCATTGAGTGCGCACTAGTTCTGCCAGTGAAAAACGCTATAAATTTTGACAATTCATATTTTGAAAAATACTCAACCGAGAAGTTTCATTATAGTATTTTGAAAAATTAAACTTCAAAAATATGTAATAAAAAATGTGAATTACATTTTTTTAAATTTCAAAATTACCGTACCTTGACTTTAATAACGCTACTCAAGATCAATTCAATGATACCATTTTATGTCCCTCTCGACGTTATAAAACTTTTATCTGAATATATTTTTCATTCGACGCGTACTTTTAGGGATTATAACTTGTAATGCTTTAAATGTCCCATATGTATATAAAAATACGAAGTCTATTAAATATAAGCAGCAACAATTATATAACTGATAGAATAATTTATTAAATAAAATTTGTACCGTTATAGCATGAATCAATTTTAAAGTATTGCTGTATGGTGTTTGGCTTAATGTCATGTCCTTTTATTTATGAAAGGCGTTTAAGAAATCTGTTATTATTGTAGCCTCATAAAAATAATTTTTTAAAATATTAATTTGAAAAATGGATGTTAATAGCTTTGCAACATCATATGATCGATCGGAAAATCCAGAATGTAGCAAATAAAATTATACTTATTTATTGTTTCAGGAACGTTGACTGTAAACGTGAGCGTATTGCTGTTAAGCTTAGCTTCTCCTGACGAGTCCAGTCTGGTAATATAAATATATCTTAATCACGTTAATAAAAAAAATAATATAATAATTATGATATTAAAGATTCAATATTAAAGAATAATACAAATTTAAAATACAAAGTTCATCTTTTTTGATAAAGACTATAGTCGACGGCGAGCAGAAGTGGCCCTAACTTGAAAAACTTTAAATTTATGAAATAAAAAGACATTTCTCTAAAAAATTAATTCAAACCCTACAGTATTATTTATATATACATATATATATATATATTTGAGTAAAGTAAGTTAATAGTAACGCTATTAACAGTATCAGTGCGCTCTTCGCCGTAATGAAGTAAATAGTAAGATTCACGAAACATTAGCATTAGTGATGGATGAAAACAGCGATAATCCGCAAACGTTCTAGTACTTTTGAAGATAATACCTATGAGAGCCTAAAATGCTTTGTAAGTTAATAGTATTTCTACAATTAATATTAATGCAGTCGTTCTGACAATGACAGATTGAAGAATACTTCGTCCTGATAGTGCGGTTATATGTGGCATACGGCATGCAGAGAGAGAGGTTTGATTTATTTGGGCCAGGTTCTAAGAAAAACCTGCCGGCGACGGTGATTTGTTGGCTCTGCTTTCCTAATGTTTCCTGTGGTCGTAACTCCTCCTTGTGCTATGGGAACATTTGTATGACTTAAGTATCCTATGATTGATGAGCGAGACTATATTATATTCCTCTTGTTACTCTAGTGGACTGCATAGTGATCCATGACTAGCTAAGCGGCGCGTTGAACCAGGAGGTGTTATCAGAGCAAGAGGGATCCTTTTGACTACGTTGTGACTATCAGCCCCTCACAGCACTTGTAAACCAAAAAAACTCTAGGCTGCTGTGGCTGATGATCAATCGCAATTTAGTTGAATGGGTCTCTCTTGATTAGGATTGATACTTTGAAAAGAAATGCTGGCAAAACCAGACGGTAGACTCGAATGTTCTCTCGTTTACTCAAATATATAGGAGGTTTTGTGCGTCTGGGCTCCGATAGATCTAGAAGATGCAATCGGTATGTTCCTTCGCTGCTTCTGTTAGGCTGCTAAGAATGAGTATTTGATACCGCTGATAGGATACCAAGGATTCCTAGCGGAGAAATAGTCAACTCGACGTCCCTAGAAATCCCTAGTCTTACATGCTCCCAAGGGGCTACTACAATTAGCTTTCTTGAAGGAAGTGTCTTAATATCCTTCCGGACAAAGTGGTCAGATACCTCTGACATGAAAGTCAGGGACCGCTAACATAGGAGTAACGGCTGGGTACTATATTATTATTATGGGTACTATATATATTGCAGTCAATGCGCTCATGATCCTTTTGTTCATTGACTATGCGTTCAAAACTAACAGTCAGTCCATCCTCCAGGACATGAGAACCAATGGTAGAGTCCGCAAGGCCAAAATGCGCCTCCCCCTCCAATCTATCGGCGTTCCTCAAGGACAACCTGCCTTGCAGCCAAATTAGCAGTTAGGCCGCCCATCTGATAGGCCTTGCAGTAGACAGACGATTTGTCGCACTCTCGACTTGCCCAAAACGCTGAAGTATTCCACTGAATTCAATTATTTTTGTGTTAAAAACCTTCAACATGGGCTCAACGTTAAAAGACCAAAACTAGACTCATTCAAACAATCACTGAATAAATAAATAAATAAATAAATAAATGAAATGCACGCAAAACTAATTAAAAGACTATGCCCCGTATTTATAGTCGTGTTTCTCTTCGTGAAAAACTCAGTTGAAACCAATCTTGAAACATGGAACAGTTCATTAGAATCTTGAGAGTTGATTTGATATTCATATAATCTCACATTTATAATTGCAATTCTATTGAGGAACACAGATGAAATTTGTTTCGACATATAACTTGAATCCTCTTTTTCACAATTCAATAGTCGAATCTTGAAAAAAATATCTCGTAATACGTAAAGGTAAATCGGGGGAAGACGCCACACTTAAGCCTTTATTCTTGAATGAATATTCTTCTTCATATTATTGCATTAATCTTTGAAAAAAAAAATTTATACTACAAAGCTTTTTCTATTTGTAAAAATTAATAAATTAAACTTTTGGTATTCTATATAAATGAAAAAAATTGGTATGTCATAACCTCCAAAAGTGGCATCTTCCATCTATACATACTCAATCCCAAAAAAAGCGGTCTAAAAATTTGAGAAAATTTTCCTAAAACTTTAAATGATCTCTCTCTCTCTCATAACTTGGTAAAAAATAAAGATAAAAATATGTTTAAAAATGCGAAATGAAGTTTGAAATGTCTACTTTAAGAATATTTGAATGAGAATTGTAATGGGCCACTGTTTTCAAAATGGTGGATGACAAAGTGAGAAAATGCAAAATTCGTAATCAAAAGTTTGCGATGATGTATTGTGTGAATCAGATACACAGCTTAACGGGACAACACATACTTGAAAGTATAGAATTTTATCTTTAAATCGCTTTTTTTATCGAGCTCGATATGATGATTTTTCGCTGAGTTATCCCAAATTTAAGATATTGCTGTCATTAGCTCAAATTATGGTTGCAATTCTTTCCAATATGAACTGTATAGAGTTTGAAACGTCATTGTGTATGTGTGTATGCTTACATATGCATGTATGAGCGTGCGGTCTGCTTTTAGCGTTATTCAGAGTTAACGTCGTGGACGTGACAGTAATCTGATCCCGTGTTTATATATGTGTGTGGCTACGTGCATGCGTTTGTGCATATATATTAATAGTGTGTACGATCTCCTGGTGCGCGTCTTATCTCATTCATACAATCCGGCATACTCCTTCCCTGACGAAAATGAGAAATTTCATAAATGTTTGTTTAACGTTTACATGAGCGTTTGCAGGAATTCGTTGAGAATTCAGAAACGGTCAGTAAAGTGTTCGTAAAACGGAAATTGCGACGCTGCAATGTTTGGAAGGCATTCTCTAATGAAAATAAGAAGTTTCATGAATATTTGTTTGACGTTTACATGAACGTTTAGTTCAAGTAAATGTTGAACTACTAAACGTAGACATTTTATAAAAAAAAAGGTATAAAATTGTTCACTGAGAAGTCTCATCATACTGCACCTTTTATCCTATTCGATATGGTTTCTTAAATGCGAGAAATTGAATTTCACTGTGTCCCTCTAGCACTGTGCACTGCTTGAAAATTGGATATATAGAATGTTTGCTAAACGCAAGAAAAACGCTTGTGCTATGGAGTTGAGGAAAACGTTTTTTGGGCGTCTTTAAGCCGTTTGCGTAAACGCCTTACAAAACGTTTACTGAGACTCAATAATTCGCCACATTGGAACAGAGTTTGTTGAACGGAAGAAAAATACTTATCTCACGATATTGAGAAAAGTGTTTGCTATGTATTGAAAAGTCTAACAGTGAACTCTCTGCATCAGCGTTTACTGAGCATCCTTTGAAAAGCGTTGCTTTAGCATTACAGAACTTTCATAAAACGATATATAAGGTAGAGTGGGGTGTTGTGTGCCATGGGGTGTTGTGTGCCGCTTGATTTACCGCCATGTTTAACTAGTATGACGTCATCTGCGTAATGTCAGGTTACTTTGTAGACCTAATCTAACTTTCCATGAGCATCCGACGTTTGTGCGCGCGTCCCACAAGTTTCACGAGTTGTTGTAGTTTCGTTGTGTTACGAAAAGTTTTGTGGACGATTTTTTTTCACGCAATTTTGCAGGCAAGTGAAGCGACAGGTAAATCTTCAGATATTTAAAAGTATCTATGGACTATTGCCTTTAAAATGGTTAAAGTTATTTTGTGTAAATGTAGCGTGTAACGAGGTTATGGTGGCTATTTCGAAATGTAGCATATGGGGTGTTATGTGCCACGGAATATGGGGTGTTGTGTACCACTCCATTTTCGACATTTTACCACGTGTCATTTTACACGAATTATTTGCATTTTTCATGCAAATGTAACGTAATTGTAGTAATTTTTAAGTGAAACTTCATTACTTTTTTGTAATTTTTGTTTCTTTTTCATAGGATTTTCGTAGTCAGCATGCCTCGCAATACTTATAAAAATACGCCGAAGCCAGAGACCAATATTACTGGTACTGACTTATTGTTAGTGCGATAAAAAAGATTGCAATTGAAAATAAATCTATCCGGTCAGTGAGCGAATTATATAATATCTCTAGAATGAAATTGTCTCGGTATATAGAAAATATATATATCCTCTCGATCATCAGAAGAGGAGGACGTCGACTTCTGCATTATTTGTTTGCGCAATATGCCTAAAAAACCTAACAGAAATAACACCATTCATTGCAATGAGTGCGATCGGACTGTTCACCTCAAGTGTGCAAATATGAAAACGGGATATTTCACTTGTTCTCAATGCGAAGCGGCTGAAAGTGATTAAACTTCTTTTTCATTACAATTATACACTTATATTTTCATTTTTTCAAGGTTTAATAAAGAACATTTATAAAAAAAATGCTGTTTTCTACTATTTACAATCGTGGCACACAACACCCCACAAATTTTCAAAATCGTAAATTTACACTTTTTTTCAGAATTATAAAACAATTTCAAAATTTGCGAAATTCAAAAAACTGCCCTTACAGATTCTTCGGCATTGAGATAAGCTACAAATAGGATGTTTAACATTACAACAATATGCATTTTTGAAAAAGTTATGGTTCAAAAACAAAACCCGGTACACAACACCCCACTCTACCTTATTGTATTTTATAAGCGTTCTGAAAGTGTTTTAAAACCCAATGGTGTTCTGTAAGCATTCTTATAAAGTTTGAAAACGTATAAACTTTTAAAAAATCGTCATCGAATGGTTGTCAACGTTTTATAAAGCTCCGTATTTTCGCCAGGGTTCATAACTTAGAACATACATATGGAAGGGCCATACCGTATCTAACCAATGTAATAAAAGTGTCTGCAACATATGTCTGTCCTTGTCTAAATGCTTGTTTGCTGTGCGCTTGCGCATGATTTATATGTGAGCTCTGAACGTACATGTGTATGTTCTAAGGCTATCCCCACTCTCGCCTTAGACACACATTATTACACATGTACGTTAAGAGCTTACATATAAATCATGCGCAAGCGCACAACAAACAAGCATTTAGATAAGGACAGATAGATGTTGCAGGCACTATGGCCCTTCCAAGGGTGCGTTCCAAAACGCAACTTTGGTAACTGAAATCTATAGTTAACATAACGTAAACTATAGCTTTTTAGTAACCAAAGTTACGTTTTGGAACGCACCCCTGTATGTATGTCTA
>NW_017295873.1:383441-384145 GCF_001594075.2 Trachymyrmex cornetzi | reverse complement strand
CGCAAGCACACAAAATTACCTTGTAAAAATTCGATGATTTCACATTGCAGTAAAAGAGAAAAACTTCTATTTCGAAGGATCACGTACAGCTCCAAACAAATGTTTATGTTAATTAAACTTTCATTGCTCTTATAAATTTAATTTAGGTATCACACGTTTCCACTGACACAGAATGCATACAGATCGAATAATTAATCAGCAAATAATTAATTCGTTTCTTTAAAAACGTATCTCTTCGACATGTTCACACGCACGCTCGATTTACATACAAACTATTCATTTGCTTGAAGAAAATGAAAACTTTACTACTGTATCTCCATCAATTAAGTGTCCGTTTTATTACCGATGGTACATAATTATTAATCATTGCCAATTAGTCATTCAGTGACTGAAAATCACTCGAAAAAAAGAAACACATGCCGCGTTTACTCGACGATAGTTTACAATCGATTGTTTTTAACAGCGAATCTGTTAGTTAATTACGATGCATCACTGTCGATTAATTATTCGCGGACTGAAAATCACTCGAAGAAAGAAGCATACGATTGTTTACTAACACACGACGCGTTTACTCAACGACAGCAAGCATTAATCGAATGACTTTAATATCAAATTTATTAGTTAATTATTAATTACTGTCGATTAATCACACACACATTCGTCACTTAAAAAATCACTCGAAGAAAGGAATACACATGATAAAC
>NW_017295873.1:377110-381576 GCF_001594075.2 Trachymyrmex cornetzi | reverse complement strand
CTCTCACGCACGCACGCACGCACGCACACAATTACCTTGTAAAAATTCGATGATTTCACGTTGCAGTAAAAGAGAAAAACTTCTATTTCGAAGGATCACGTACAGCTCCAAACAAATGTTTATGTTAATTAAATTTCCATTGCTCTTATAAATTTAATTTAGGTATCACACGTTTCCACTGACACAGAATGCACACAGATCGAATAATTAATCAGCAAATAATTAATTCGTTTCTTTAAAAACGTATCACTTCGACATGTTCACACGCACGCTCGATTTACATACAAACTATTCATTTACTTGAAGAAAACGAGAACTTTACTACTGTATCTCCATCAATTAAGTGTCCGTTTTATTACCGATGGTACATAATTATTAATCATTGCCAATTAGTCATTCAGTGACTGAAAATCACTCGAAAAAAAGAAACACATGCCGCGTTTACTCGACGATAGTTTACAATCGATTGTTTTTAACAGCGAATCTGTTAGTTAATTACGATGCATCACTGTCGATTAATTATTCGCGGACTGAAAATCACTCGAAGAAAGAAGCATACGATTGTTTACTAACACACGACGCGTTTACTCAACGACAGCAAGCATTAATCGAATGACTTTAATATCAAATTTATTAGTTAATTATTAATTACTGTCGATTAATCACACACACATTCGTCACTTAAAAAATCACTCGAAGAAAGGAATACACATGATTAACGTTGTATTAATCATGTGTATTCCTTTCTTTGCCACTAAACTTTTTCAAACGATTCAAACGGCACGCCTAGCAGGTCATCCCCAATCCCAGCGGCCCGCGCGCCGTGCGATCGGTGGGGACGGTAGGTTGTATCATGATAAAAAGACAAGGGTATGCTCATGCGCATGACCAATCAGATTTTTGTCCTTGCTTACGTCACAACGAGTGGCTTACGCCACTGTTCAGCAATTTCAGATTGTTTTGGAAAGGTAAAATATTTAATTTTACTTCCCTCAGTTTTTTTTGTTTTTTTCATATAATTGCCGCATCCTTTCACTATGCAGGTCATCGTGAAAATATTTTTAACATTAACTTCTACCGATGACAACGTGCACTACGCCATGGACGCCATGATAAATTACGACCGATAACCACCGATTGCACCCGAATCAGAACCGACCAATCAACGCGTACCCGAATATGACGTAAGCAAGGACATGCGCAAGCTGAACGAGTTTTAGACAATTGATGAGCATACCCTTGTATTTTTATCATGGGTTGTATATTCGGCAGCAGAGAGAGAGTAGGCCGACCGGACGCGCTTATTCGGCTATCTTTAAACGTTAATATCTCGTTAACTATTGCGCAACCTACAAAATGGTATAAGATTTTTCGATTCAATTCGGTCCGTTCTACCTGCTCGTGATCGATTAGCCGATAATTTTCAAACTCCCTGTATAACTAAAATACTGATATTTGCACTTAAATTTCAATTTTCCAATACCATATTCATTGAATTTAAGCACTAAAATAAGGTTAAATCACATAATAAAGATTAGTTAGGTTAGGGATCTCACATTTAATTCACTGATTACCATACTTGGCACTGATATCAGTGATTATCCACTGATTCAGATTTAGAGAGTAGGTTTTGAGTAATCGTTGCTCTTCTCGGATAAATACAGTTTCAATTGATTTCTAATTAAGACATGATTACTGAATCGTCTATGTCTCAAGACATAAAACTCTATTCTGCATATCTCGCCTGATACGCTCTTGAGATGAGATTTAAGAAACGACTATAAATACGGGCCTAAAACATAATAATAATGCAATATTGCAATAACAAAAGAAACGCACGGAAAGATCGCATCACTCGCAGAAAAACATCCCGCCCGCCGCCAGCATCTGGCACGATTAAAGTTCATTCGACAGGCGTGTGAGCCAAAGAACTATGGTTTCAGCAGGACACGCAAATGAAAAAGAACTATTAAAACAATAGCGGCACTTGTTATAAAAAAAAGGTAAAAATTGAGTTATGGGGCGAAAACTGAGCAGAGCAGCGAGTAATGTTGACAGTACGAAGTTGTACGAAGTGTCACAATCTGACTTTCCACGCGAAACAAGGTTCATTTCATGTCCCCCTCTGCCCATAGGCATCCAATTTTTTACATGAAACAAGGTTTACCCCAATCCCCCCCCCCCCCCAAATTTATTTTTAGTATAATGCATTCTTCAAGCAGCGCACGATTAAACAAATAATTCAAGTAAAAGATCTAATAAGTAATTCAAAACGTTAAAGAGAAGCTTTTAGAGCTA
Organism: Trachymyrmex cornetzi; assembly: GCF_001594075.2. Taxonomy (NCBI): domain Eukaryota; kingdom Metazoa; phylum Arthropoda; class Insecta; order Hymenoptera; family Formicidae; genus Trachymyrmex; species Trachymyrmex cornetzi. The sequence continues at coordinate 379,278 of NW_017295873.1, read as the reverse complement.
ACACAGGTTGTAAGTGTGTAATTACATCCTCCTTCTCCGTCCATAATCCTCCAAAAGGATGTCGTCACTTCTATCATATGCCTGTAGTGCGCATGCTAATTGTACACAGTCATAAGGGACCTACAGTTTAACGTCGATTCCGAACGACGATTTTGTTTATAAAAGTGCACTTGGCAAGGATATTCTCAGTGGTTTGCCATTGCCTGCCGAGAGGAGCTATGAGCGTACGAAAATTTTTTCGGTTCTGTCTGGAATCGAACCCAGCATCTCTGGCATAGCAGTCTCGTACGCTGCCACGCTCGCGCATAAGGTTAATTACATATACTTGTGCAATTACATATACTTTATTAATTATTATAAAAGATAAATGTATATTTCGATCCTAATTTGGATCCTCTTCAGTATGAATTTAATATCCATAGAAAATAATAATCATAAACATCGCCACGAATATAAAAGTAACAATCGTCAAGAGTATCGATGTAAGATGATTCGCTTTCATTTCTTGGCGTGATTTCATTATTTACTAACATACCTATAGATCTAGCTTTGAAAGAAATGCGAACAGATGGTCTTTGATTGAAGAAACACTGACATCACTAAAAGTGAATTTTTTAAAGCCTTAAAATTAGTATTAAACTCCACATATTTTATTTATAATGACTAGAGTCCGGATTATCCGCCGACTGACGTACCGACTAGAATCAATTGTAGCGTGTTCCTCATTATTCTCTCTACTGCCACTCGCCCGAGCGACGGCGCTACGGCGGTGGGAGATGAGATGTATTGGGGAGAGCTAGTTACGGTTGATGCGATCTCAGGACTTTTTAGTCTGGACTCTAACAGTGACAAATTTTACAAACAAACTTTTAGAGTTTCTTTTATTCCCAATTATGGCGGATATAGTGATGCAGAACTTAGAGTCATGTTCCTTAAAAAACTTTCTATTCAATCGATTTTCTACTTCAAATACGTGAACGATATCGCTCTGGCACATGAGACGTCTTATATTGACGAACTTTTAACTACATTTAATTCATACCATCCTAGACTTTTCACTGTAGAAATTGGAAGCAACTTTTTAAATTTTTTAGATGTTTTAATTAAAAGAGACAATGTCACATTATACACGATTAGTACCATAAACCCATTTTCAGGACGATATTTAAATTATTTTTCTTGGCATCCTCTTTGTCAGAAATTGGGCACTATAATTAATTTAAAGGATGGATAGACCATGAAGAGACTACTGTAGTAATTTTGTTACCCATAGCGACAAGTATGGAAAGTGGGTAACCTTTTATTTCATGTAAAACATAAAAACAATACATATACAGGGTGTTTGAAAATTATCGAAATTCCTGTCACGAGCAGGTAGAACGGACCATAGTTAAATTATTGAAAACTTATCTTTCATGGTAAAATAACTATTCCAACTGTTTACGTGCGTGATACGTCCTCTTAATATATTTTGGTAATTGATGATTACAAAAATTAGATCAAATTTAATTTCCCCACCGATCGCACGGAGCGCGGGCCGCTGGGAGTGGGGATGGCCTGCTAGGCGTGCCGTTCGAGTCAAGACGTTTAGTGGCAGTTCCCACTCCCCGCGCGATTTAGAAATAATATCTCGATTATCGCGAAAATTGGGAAATGATCAAGAATCTTTTCGAAAACTCAGTTTAGTTCGTTCTAAAGCGTGCATATGTACATATAGAAAAATGTTACATAAATATTAATTGTTTCCAGTAAATAATAAGTGTATTTTAAAATTATATTATCAAACAAAATTCTCTATAAAGATAATCGTTACTCTAAAGAAGAATAAAAATTACGTCCATTTCCTTGTTCTGACATCTGACAAAGATTTTCAACTCACAACAATACAAGTTTCATATAACAGTATAGTTTGTAATAGCGTTGAACATGTCGAATTTTGTGTCTGGAAACTACGATTTGCGGATAGCATTGATTTTCTTTTACCATTTGAAGAAAACTGCTGCAGAATCGCATCGAATGTTTGTCGAAGCTTACGGTGAACATGCTTTTGGTAAATCACAGTGCTTTGAGTGGTTTAAAAAATTCAAAAGTGGCGATTTTGACGTGAGAAACGAAGAACGTGGAAAACCACTGAAAAAATTTGAAGACAGCGAATTGCAAGCATTGTT
>NW_017295873.1:367459-376715 GCF_001594075.2 Trachymyrmex cornetzi | reverse complement strand
ATCACACACAGTAAAACTGGTCAAGGAAACGATTGAGGCGTTTGGTTGGGAAATACTTTCGCATGCGGCTTACTCACCAGACTTAGCTCCGTCCGATTACTACTTATTTGCATCGATGGGACACGCACTTGCTCAGCAGCGCTTCAGTTCTTACGAAAATGTACGAAAATGGCTAGATGACTGCTTTGGCTCAAAAGAGCAACAATTTTTTGGCGTGGCATCCACAAATTGTCAGAAAGGTGGGAAAAATGTATAGCTAGCGATGGGCAATACTTCGAATAAAATTTTTTTATCATTTTCATGCAATAAACATGTATTTTCTATTAAAAAATTCCGGTTTCATATTTACATACCTGGTATATTCGGCAGCAGTAGACCGGCCGGACGCGCTTATTGGGCTATCTTTAAACGTTAATATCTCGTTAACTATTGCGCAAACTACAAAATGATATAAGAATTTTCGATTCAGTTTAGTCCGTTCTACCTGCTCGTGACAGGAATTTCGATAATTTTCAAACACCCTGTATATTTAAGCCCGGTCGCTGTCGCTTGAAGAGGGTGGGCTTTCTAAAATGTTGCAGATTTTGATTTTTGTATTGAAAAGCACTTTGTTACTAAAGCAGCCATATTTACCCAAATATGAACAATTTTACATGGAGTAAGAAAATTGTACGTTTTCGACTTGGTACGGCTGTCTTCGTAATCATCCAAAAGAAATGGGAATTATATTTCTCGACAAATGATATCAAAATTAGGTAGTAAACAAAAATTTAACCTTGTTGCTATCGATTTTATATAAAAATTTGCCCAATATGACGATCTCTTGCACCCTTCTGAGGGATATGGGAATCCGCCTATCTTGGAATAAGGGTATTAACTATTGATTGCAACAACATTCAACCTCGACGCTTTTAATAAAAAAATCAAAATCTGCAACATTTTGGAAAGCCCACCTCCCCTCCAAGCAACAGGGTTTAAATATATTGTATGTATTGTTTTTATGTTTTACATAAAATAAAAGGTTACCCACTTCTCATACTTGTCGCTGTGGGTAAAATCACTACAGTGGCCTCTTGGTCTAAGAGTTCTTTTTCTTTCCCATCCTAATTTTTTTTCATCAAAAGAATTTCGATAAGATTATTAGAATACTATTAAATAATGGATACCCGTTAAAATTAATAATTTCTACTATTAAAAAGAGATTACACAAAAAATTTAATCAATTAAAATATACAAAAAATTCAACTAATTCAGACGAAAAAAAAATAAAAACAAAAACGCTTTTTCATACCGTTTATTCCGCATATTTCTGAAAAAAATCAAAAATATTTTTAAAACAAATTCGTCAATAAGTATAGCATATAAGGGAATTAACAAATTTAGCAAGTTCATAAAAGTTCAGAAAGATACTCTTCCTACATTATCCTGATCCGATATAATATATGGAATTATAACTGTAAAGATTGTGACGCCTTATATATTTGTCAGACTAGTCGATATCTAATAGTACGTATTAAAGAAATCACATCAATTGGAACATGACTCAACATTCTGTAATCACGGAATATAGGTTGGAATTGAGCACGATTTTGATTGGGATGATATAAAAATTTGTATTATCAATAATTAGTATTTTCATTAAATTAGTCTACTGTAATATACAATAATTTTACAAACCTGACAATTTGATGATCATGTACACGCAAATATTGTTACCAACCTTATCATTCATGTAAGTGCACATTTTGTTACAATTAACTTTTACAATGACGGCATCATATTATTGCACTATGTTATTTAGTTTATCAAAATTTAATGAACAACCATTAACGAAATGTGGACGTGAGAACTAGTCAATATTTGACTATATTAACTCTCTTACATCGATACTCCTGACGACTGTTACTTCGATATTCGTAACAATGTTTATGATTATTTTCTCTGAATATTAAGTTTGTCTGAAGATGATCAAAATTAGGATCGAAATTTATATTTATCTTTTATAATAAAATATATGTAATTACACACAACCTGTGTTGGCTTTCAAAAACTTCTCTTTAACGTTTTGATTTGCTCATTAAAGCCTTTACTTGAATTATTTATTTTATTAAATTAATGTTAAATAAACATTAAACAATTATTTTACATAAATCAATATTAATAATAAATCAAATAAATAATGTTAGAGAATGACTTGTTGTAGAATGCCTATTAAAATAACAAAAACAAAGATAATCTAGACTACTAGGAGTCAGCGCGGAAGGAGGTGCGCAAAAATTTTTTAACAAGTAAAATTGATTGTTACTTCATTTGATGTACAAATGTCTTCTTTATTTAAAAAACTTGAGAACTCTTTAACGTTTCGACTCTCTTTGGAGTCTTCTTCAGCAATATTCTTATTCTACTATATTTGATTTAGTGGACTATCAAGTTAGTTACTCACAGATTGCCAAAACTGTATTGGAATCTGTTTCAAATTCAAATACTTATGAAAACTTAAATTCAACCACATAAGCGGCGAGTAATTCATCTCCACGGTCGCCAAATCTTCTCATGAAGTTTTGGATGCTGTTATTATTCACAATTTAACTCTTATTAATGTATGCATTTTATGCGAAACTGATTGAACTCCGCCTAAGCAGTTCGGAGTGTCGAATAGATCTAACGATCGCTTAAATTGTCAAAGGTCAGATCGAGGGAAAAACAATAAGTCATAGTAAATGTATATATATATATATATATATATATTAACTATGCGATCGTCTTTCTACTTTCATAGAAATACGAAGTGGAATTCCTACTACAGCAACAGTGGTACGATCCCCGATTGCGTTATAGCAACAGATCCAGATACGAATTTTTAAATGCGATTCATCATTACGAGAACATCTGGTTGCCGGATACATATTTCATAATGCATGGCGATTTCAAAGATCCCATCATTCCTGTTCACTTTGCCTTGCGGATATATCGTAACGGCACCGTCAACTATCTTATGCGGTACTTGAAATATCAATATATCTTCTATGCATATTAAATGTTATTATGATCATTTCTTTCCTCGAAATTGCGAATGTTCTAAGGAATATTTTTATAAAATTTTAATAAAATTTTTTAAATAACTTGGAACATTGGAAAAATTTTTAATTTTTTTTATTTATTAGCTAAAAACGTTCTTTGCAAGTGCATCATTATCCTTTTACAGGCGTCATCTTATTCTATCCTGCCAGGGTAGACTTAATATCTTCCCTTTCGACGACCCGTTGTGTTCATTCGCAATCGAGAGCAGTGAGTAATTAGAATAGCTGTTAAATATGAGTAACATAACTGTCCTTTTAATGCATGCTTAAATTAATAAAAACTTTATTTTATTTTTCAGTATCGTATGAGCAGACAGCGATTACATATGTGTGGAAAAATGATGAGGGTACTTTACGAAAAAGCCCAAGCCTGACGGCACTGAATGCGTATCTCATCAAAAATCAGACAATCACATGTCCGATTAAAGTGAGCTGGCGAGGTAAGCAAAACAATCACTTCACAAGTACATTTTCTAAGTTTATTTAGAGAAAAAATGATAACATTTTTCACGCTTTTATAATTCATTGTAATATTAGAATTTAATTTTTCATATATCATCTATTACTTATTTTGCCAATTAAAATAATAATTTTCATATAAAGATGTAATTTTCTTAATATAATCAAAATACATATAATATTGATCATATACACGGTGTGCCATTTTAATCAACGCACTTGAATTCCTCCGGAATTATGCAAAATATCGAAATTCTATTTTTACGATGTTATGTGATGTCGAGGACATTTTTTGATTAACAAGATTTCATCTTGGGTGGGAGCATTAAGATTAAAGGTCAACTTTATTTTTGTAAGTGGCAATCTAATTTTTTAAACACCTACGTTTGTAGCCATACTCATTACGAGCTCAACGCGTTATGACTCAAAGATAGAAAATCAAATGGCTAAATACGAACTTCCAATGTTCGTGCATGTTCGAACTGTCGTCCTTTACTACGAATGCAGAGAACAATACGATGTCTAAATGACCCCGACACATTTGATACACATTATAATGTGCAGGCGCTCCATCCTGTTGAAATCACAGTTTTTGCCAAGTTAAACGATCAATGTTCTCTAATAGTTCTGGCAACTTTCGTTCCAGAAACTTGTTATAAACCACACTGTAAGGATACCATTGAAGAAATGAGGACCGATGTATCCATTCGTAATACTACACCAAACATTCACCGACCTTTGGTATAGTATTGTACTAATGAGGATTTCTTTTTGATATGTGAATTGTGTTCACATGACCTACATTAACAAAAGTTACGTCATCAAAAAACAACACGTTCAAGAAAAAGTTACCTTCCACATTTTGCATTGAGCCCAATTACAGAATCGTAATCTGTCCCCCAAAATATGTCTTCCTCGATATCACATCGTAAAAATAGGACCAATAATAAATCTGGTTGTGCGATAGTGAGCTTAGAATTTCTACTACCGTAAATACACTATTAACTATGGCAGATTTTCAGTGATTTTTTTAAGTATACATAGAGAGATTCCAACAAAACTTGCAATGAAACATTACGTCTTTATTGATATTTGATCGTATTCCGATGAAATCATACTCTCCTAACAGAAAACGATAGAGAATGGTGGAGAATAATATTGTTTCTTTCGGATACTTTTTTCTTAAAATTTTTTTCTTTCGATTTAGAGAAGCCACAAATTACGATAGAAATTAATTAGATTTTCCGTAGATTTCCATAGGTATTCGTCGGTTTCTCTCTTTCGACATTTTTATTCATCGAAGTTTATTATGGTTTGTATTTGTCCTATTTTTGCAGTGTTATTATTACATACGTATGTAATGTAATCGCGAATGTGCGTAGCGGCCATCGCGCGAGTGCTTTGGTGCGGTACGGTGAGACGTGTGAGCAGCGATGCCGAGCGCTAAGCAACGGCGCGCTTCTCCTCTTGCCTCTCCTGCCGGTGCATCCATCGTTTGACAACATTTAACAAACTGGGCCGAGTTATACCTCGAGCGGCCGGAGCTGTTTCTATTCTTTCTATCGGCGCGCTTTCATTACTACAATTACAAACTTTAATATCTCGATTATTATTACGGATATCACTAAACAGTAAAAGACTTTTATGTTTATTTCGATCCCATCTATCTTCCTGTGGAGAATTGGAAAAGTCTCGCTCTGAACACCCTGTATATTCATTTTAATCAAGTACCCCGAAGAGGTGTAAATTCTACTGTGCGATCTCCACGTGTACATCTTGGATAATACTAACACCAGCGGTATTAAAATTTTGAAGTCTCATAACTCAAGAAGATCTCAACTAAAAACGATTTCTAACCAGTGTTTCGAAAACGTCTTGATGGCAGTCATAAGAATATGCAATGAAAGATATGGATTCCCATTTAAAAAATTTAAATCGACCTTGACACGACCTTTACAACGCCACTCAAGGTCAATCACATATGTTCATGTAATGCATTACTTGATCCCCAACAGCTTTTGTCTGAAACATTTTTCAAAATAATTACTTCTCTCGTTTTTAAATAGGGTATACGAGTGGTCTGAAACACCCGGTAGAGGGTTCTCGATCTACGGGATTACCTTTCATGAGCAAGTAGAGCGGACTAAACTGAGTCGAAAGGTCTTTTACTATTTATCAATTTTTACAATACTTAGGAGATATTAATTTCTAAAGATCACTAAGTAAGTACGTATCCGTGCAGTATACCGCCAAGTATATGCCGGTCGCTTGTTGCACAGGGAGTAGAGACTGCTGATAGGCGCGCTGCTTAAGTTATGACGCTTAGCGCGCGCATACCAGGCAGTTTCCACGCGACAAGCAATCGCGACTGATGGGCGGAAATTTGATGGTAGTTCACGCGTATATGTATTTATTTAGTAATCTTTAAAAATTAATATTTCCTACGGTATTGCAAAGTTTCTTAAAGGGGGCCGGGTGGTTTGAAAGGTAAAAAAAAATCGATTTTTTTATTGCATTTTTGGAAAGTTGACAGTCTTGAAAATATGTTGCCAAAACCGTCCATAGAAATACATAGAATAATGGAGTTATTCACGGTTTACTAAAATGGTGCATAGGTAAAAATTAGGCGCCGTACGACTGTTACTTCTTCGAACAAAGAAACATTTCGTAAGTTTCGTGAAGAGGATGAACCATTTTAAGGCCCTGAAATCGCCGAATAAAAAAAATTTATTGTAAGTACTAAAAAAACAAGTATTCTAACTCAAAACTTTAAACGCATTTTTCTCGAAACATGTTTTTTCAAATTTACTGACATTGTAGAGAAAAAACGGCTCAATGCACTGATCTACGTTTTTTATACATTAATTATAACTATTTTCTCCATACAGCAAACCAAAAAAAGTAATAAATTTTTAATAGTTTTTTGGCAATTTAATGGAAAAAGTAATGGTCAAAAAAGAATTTTTTTTAATAAAGAAATAATTTTAATAAATCGCGATTTTTTATCATTTTGTTAGGTTTACCATAAACATTCGACATCATTAATTACAAATCAATTTGATTTTTGTTTTCAGACGACTAGTAGTGACTGAGTTGTGGCTCACAATGTCAGCAATTTGACAAAACTTCATTTGGACACGTTTGCCGCCATTGTTGCCTTTCATTTTAACATATTTTGGTTTATAAAAATTCATAGATATTGTACAAAGTGCAAATAAAATATAGGTCCAAACCTAAAATTGAGCCATAACCGTTTTTACAAAAAAAATTCATAAAAAATCATTGATTTTTTGATCCTCAAAACCTCTAAGCCCCCTTAAAGTCCGCCCACGAATTATATAGAGCTATTTCTGAATAAAAATTGAGTCGAAAAGTTCTGAGCCATTTTTTTCTACACTCAAGTAGTTATTACCGAGTAATGCTAATCCAATTGGCGCCTTGCTTTAGACGGGTGAACGTCAGTGAGTCGCGCGCCTGATAGTGTGCATGAGTGCTTCGTCGCGCGCCGCACGCCGCTGCGTTCCTATTGACTGCGTTTAGCAGAAAAAATTAATTAGCGCTTAGTGATTCCTTATATTATTGATTCTTGCCTTTAGTTCTTCGCTGAATCTAAATGTAGAAACCAATCAGATTAAGGAGGTAGTCGAGTGACAGTCACTTCTAAAAGTTAGTTCGGGTACAAACGGCTAAACTTTTTGATGCAATGACAACATTGACCAATGAGATCGCTTCACGCACACACTCATTGTCCTGTACCAATCGTGTTGATAAAGGTGTAGCAACGTCTTGTTTCCCAAAACATACCTATCACTGTAACTTATAATTCATATTCCAGTTTTTTTACAATATTTTATCCGCATAATTCAGAAAAACACTTGTTTTGGTTACGTATGATGTGTCATAATATGCCATGTGGGAGATTCCGTTCGGTTGAATCGGTGAGCGACGTTGCCACATGTACCCGTCTTCTGACGAATATCATCATTTTCATATCGCTTTTATTAAAAAAGTATGTGGCTACGAGTCACCAATTTTGTTTATATCATTGCTAACATTATATACAACGTATCAGTTTTTTAAAAAGTTCATAAATTCCGATCCCTTTCATATCAAGTTTAATGTGCGTTTCATGACGACATAGAATAGGACTTACATGTAAAATTAGTGAACTTTGAAACGAAATATTTCGCTTATCTTGTGGCTACGACATTTGAAATTTTAAGGAACGATTGTTATGCATACGATCAACATATGCTAATTTTTTTAGAATTTTCGTAAAATTTTCAATTTACTCGACTACCTCCTAAGGATCACCAAGCGCTAACTGTGATTAGTTTTCTCTGTTAAACGCAACTATTGCTTTAGTTACTCATGTCCCTAGAAGACAAAGTCCGGCAAACTCGTAGACCTCTTTTCATCGGGCCAAATCCAGACCCCCTAAAAATCGCAGAATCAATCACCATACAAGCGGTAACACACATGCATAGTTTAAAACAAATACAGTAAAATAAAGAAAGAGATCAGATGTTTTTTTAATATTGTATGTATTAGAAATAATGAAATATATAAAAAAAACGTATAAATATATAATAAAAGAATAATGAAAACTATTTAATAACAGAATACATTGCTATTTTACTCTTATACATACGTATTAATATTTTTCAGGATCCGAATCAAATCTTCCTATGTTTTTTTATTCAATGCTGTCGTTTTTCATAATTCTTTGAAAGATAATGCATTGTATTATTTTCCTTTCATAAAATGGGACATTTTACTACACAACAGTATGGTGTTACGTATTCTGTAAATATAGTAACTTACTATTATAATAATTTTACACTCATAAATACTATTCGTACTATTCCACCTTCTATATTTATTGGGTATGGGAATAAGTTTTCGCCCATTGTAGAAAGATGTCATTAGTAGCATTGCTTGTGTGTTTGATAGAACGGTAACACATGTGTTTGAAAGGTTTGTGTTCAAACTTTTGAGCCCAATAGTTGGCATTCGTTCGAAGCGTAAAAAAGAGTAACTTTTTTTGCGTTGAAGATGTCGGAATTTATTCCAAAAAAGCAACATTTGTGGGAAGTTTTACTCCATTATTTTATTTTAAAGAAAAGTGCTGCAGAATCGCATCGTTTGCTCGTAGATGTTTACGGTGAGCATGCTCCATCGAAAACCAGTTGTAAAGAATGGTTTCGGCGATTCAACAATAATGATTTTAACGTGCGTGACAAAGAACGCGAAGGTGCATCGAAAAAATTTGAAGATGCAGAATTGCAAGCATTACTCGAAGAAGATTCATGTTTATCGCTCGATAGGTTGTTAAAAGAGTTAAATGTTGATAGATCCACTGTTGGAAAACGTCTACACGCAATGGGAATGGTGCAAAAAGAAGAAAATTGGGTGCCATACAAATTGAAAGAAAAAGACATGGAAAGACGTTTGGTCATCTGCGAGATGCTTCGTCAACGACACAAAGAAAGGGTTTTCTACATCGTATCGTAACTAGCGATGAAAAATGGATCTACTACGATAACCCTAAATGCTTGAAAGCATGGATGATGCCAGGTGAACCAGGTCCATCAACGCCAAAACGAAATATCCATGCTTCGAAGATTACGTTGTGCATCTGGTGGGATCAGAGAGGTGTTATATATTATGAGCTGCTCAAACCGTCCGAAACCATCACTGGCGATCGTTATCGACTA
>NW_017295873.1:359650-366725 GCF_001594075.2 Trachymyrmex cornetzi | reverse complement strand
AAAATGTGTTGCTCAATAAAACCAGAATGTTATGAACACAACTTTCACATGTATGTAGTTTGTTTAAAGCGAAAATATTAATATATGTGTTTTATGCCCTTACAATTTCCTTAAATAAACACATCTTTTTCTTTTCAAAAAGGGCGGAAACTTTTTCCCATACCCAATAATAATGAGAAAACATAAAAAATAGTTAAAGGAATAATCTTCGCACTGTTTATTTTAGAAAAAATCAGATTTGGAGAAATATAATTTTACAAACAAAAAAGAATGTGTATGAACATATTTCATATAAATATAATTATATATGTTTATAAATTCGTATTTATACACGTTTATGTTTATATATATTTATATGTATTCGTGCATGAAATACGTTTTACCGGGCAATCTTCATAGATATATATCTCATTATATATCTAAGAATAGATTAATGTAATTATATTCCAAAAATTATATTCAAAAAATGAAAATGTAGAAGTAAAATGTCTAGAACCTAAATAAAATGAAATAAATAATCAATAGATCCTGGTGTCGCTTTTTTACATTTACTAAAGCTAAATAAGTGACTTATCATAAGTCACGCATGTTTGCTATTTTAAAAAATACGTCGTGACTTATCAAGTTTGAGAAGTCATGGTATACGTATGTATATGTTTTAATTATGTATAAAAGTCACGTATGCATGCAAAATAGCAGTGATCGAATATCCATACCTGTATCTCCTCTTTGTCAATGATGGTATACATAATATTCGTATTTTGACAATGGTATACATACGTGTAGGATTAAGGATAGTAGATTTCTTAAATTGTCCTTAAAAAATGTATATTGGCAACCTTGGATCCTGTCTCGCTTTTTAATTAAAACGCCGTGGTTTGCTTTTGGGATGAGGTTTTCTTTCTAATTCTTCGTTACACAACATCTCTAAAAAGTATCCCTTTTTCTTGGATTTCTTGTGCTTATAATAAATTTATTTGTAATGTCGATAATTACTTATTATGAAAAAATCTGAAGATATTGTAAAGTCCATCATGCCCATCTTTGTATTTGTGCGACTGAAATAAAAATAAAATATTTTACTGTATTGGACAACAATTTTGTTAATTATCGATGGCTCCCGCTAATACAAAAATTAGGATTGATGATAAGATATTAAATTTATGAGCAAGTTAATAATTTTAAATTGTTTCTTAATCAGCAAAACGCCACGGAAGATTTTGATGCACGAAACTGTGCAATCTTGATTTTACATATATAAGGAGTCTGATAATAATACTACTTTTTAGCAAAAAGTTACTTTGAACTAGACAAGATGTTTCTTATAGATTTTTAAATACATTGCTGTCAAATTTCTCTGGCACGTCACATTCTCGAAATAATTAAGGATTAATATCGCAAAAATAATTGATTAAAAGTTATGAATGTATTGTTCATCCTCTATAAAATGCATTTTTTTATTTTACTTTTTAGGCAAGTTATAAAAAATTAAAATCTAGGGCTTTTTTTAAATAGAGAATTTTTCGTCTATGATCCATAAAATTAAATATTCTTATAATTTCTAATTTGTAGCGAAATCGAAACACACACATAACATAATTTGTCGTGATATATTTAACTAAATGTATACACAGATTGTTGTGCTTCTACTGCATTTTTACTTAAGGCTCTTGAATACTTAGCTAAGAACTCTGCGTTGACGGTAGCGAAACAGAATCAGAGGAATCAGAATCGGTCTGGCGAAACCAATAGCCACACGTTCAAGCACGAGCCCATGTACAGTCAGAAGCAATGAAGTTGCGACACTTTTTTTCAATGGGTTTTGGAATGCAGCCTACTCATCAAACGATTGGTTCTTATTCATAAATCCACAAATAAGAACCAATCGTTCGGTGAGTAAGTCGCATAAATCCATCGAAAAAAAAGTGTCGCAACCTTATTACGAAATATTCAATTGTTTACGATTTTTCATGCATGTTATATCTCGCGTTATATATCTCCTTCATAAATTCGAGTAGCAGTAATAGTTCAGTAGAAATAGAATTTTATCGGAAAAAAATTATAAACCAGCATTTCTCTTCACGAAAGGCCATCAGAAAACAAATGCGTATGTTTGAGACTCGAGACTTGTAAAGAAAATATGCGAAACAAAATCGAATAGTTGCAAAAAGCACGTTTTTCGCTTATAAAATGAAAGATATTGATTGTATGGAAAAAAGTTCAGTAAGAAACATGTAGATATTCGAAGTACCTACAAAATGAGACGTGGAACATTAAAATTGATCTATTAATTAAGTAGAAAAAAAGTAAAAACCACCGAAAAAGGCTTTTCTTCACTCGCTCTCTATTCATTGAGATTTAAACACAAAGCTTCGAAATTCTCGTAAAATGTAGCCCTCGTAATGACGAACAAATCTAGCCTGAAATGTTCATCAGTTTTTGCAAAAAGTCATTTGTTCATTAAAAACCAGTCTACGGAAAACTTAATTTCTTCATCTTTGAGCAGTCGCACAGCAATTTACAGGGGTGATTTTTCTTCTTCAAGAGTTACACTATCACGTACACTTAGTAACAAAACGATTTTTTGCAGTTAAACTATTATAAAACGACTTTGGGTATCTTTTTTCGTATAAAAAAATAGAATATGCCTATTCCAATGTTATATAGTTCAGTGGTGCAACCTGCGTGCGTTCTACGGACATACGTACGAGAGGTAGGCCCTATCCCCATTTTGGGATGTTGCGCCATTAATGAATAAATTTAAAAGCGATAAATTATTTGAATACTTCGTACTAGGGATGTGCGGAGAAGCTTAAATTTTCGATATTTCGTATCAATATGAATCAAAATATGCAATATCAATACGACAATATATTGATTGGAAATGATTCGGTATTTGGGAATATCATCACCTTTTGCATGTTTTATTATATAGAGACGTGCGAAGAACACAAACTTTCAATTTTAAAGAAAATTTTTTAAAAATTACTAGGTAAATTCACTAATTTATCAATAAAATTAAAAATATTTTAGTAAATTTATATATACACAAATGGGAATGAGAGACAGATTGATGAGAATAAAAAATTATGTATTTATATATTTTTTATACAATACATATATTTGTCATTTTATACAATACATATAATATACGTAGTCTACCAACTAACAAAGATAATATGAAACATAAAATTTCTTTTAATTTTATTCATGATGGCGTTGATCGCGATGTCGTAAACTGTCCCCTAATTGACTGTCCTTGTTACGTTTATGCAGTTGAATTTTGGAAATATAACCTTTTTATTGACTCAATTGATATCTACGTTCCAGATCGGATATCCTACGATACGGAAACTAAAAGTTTCGATGCAAATATCAAATATCAAAAGGAGTAATGATACAATATTTCAAAATATCGATTATATCGGAACATCCCTACTTCGTACTCATTTAAAATTTAATTTATAACATTTTTAACATGTCATACACAAAATACACATATAAGAAATTAAATCATGAGATAAGAAGTGCCCTATATGGTCGATGCAGAATATTGGTTCCTAATCATGTTTTCTAATAATATAATAATATCTTTATATAAATTTTTTAATACACTTTTATTTAAACTTTAAATAAAATACATTTTTATATTTTTACAGTTTTACAAACTGCCGATTATTATCGAATTATAATCCAATTTTTAAGAAGTTAGAACAAATAATATTATTATTTATTTCAGTTTCTTTAAGATTGCTTTTCAAGTCAAACAACAAGGCAGTTTGTAAAACTGTAAAAATGTAAAAATGTATTTTATTTAAAGTTTAAATAAGAGTGTTATTATATATTAGACAATATTATTAGGAAACATTATTAGGCACCAAATTCGATAAATCTTCGGATGAGCTACGTCCTCGTTAAAAAAAATTATTAATTTCTTACATATTTTTCTCTCTTGATTGCAAATGTGACAAATACAAAATGGTGCTTATTCATATTTTGGCTACTATACCTATTGAAAAAACACGCTGAAAGAGACGATTATCTTTGAAATTGTTTGTGTTCTAAAAAAAATTTTGAAACAAAAATGTTTATCATCATGTTTTCTATAAAAAAGGTCCTATAATGAATGTATCTTCTTCTTAGTCCTGTTGCTCGTGGCCGAGCGTGGTGACTTCTCTCATATGCGCACGCTGGTTGTATACAGTCCATATGGGACCTACGGTCTAACGTCGATTCCAAAAGACGAAATTTTATTAGAGAAGCGTTCTTGGCAAAGATACTCTCGGTGGGTTACCGCTTCCTTCCGAGAGGAGAACGAGCATATGAAAATATTTTTGGTTCTTCCAGGAATCGAACCCGTGATCTCTAGCATAGCAGACCAGTGCGCTGTCCGCTTTGCCACATTTGCTCTTAATGAACATATACTCAATACTTTAATTGGTATAAAAAACTGATAAACAGGTCATTCAAAGTTTAAATGACGCGCTTTACGAAATGAATGAAAATTTAAACTCAACAATGAAGCAAGTAAAGCAACGGTCACCCTACCCCACCCCCCTTTTATCTAGAACCGCACGACTTTTCACACGAGGTCCATCCTACCTCCCCTGTGCCTAGGAGCGCACAACTTTTCACGCAAAGGAAGGTCCTAGTGGCACTCGAGGTGGAATAGATCTTTTTTCGCGTGGAAAGTCTGATGCCCCTAGGCGGGAGGGAGGGGGGTGGAATAGATCTTTTTTCGTGCGGAAAATTGTTTGCCTGTTGGCAGTGGAGGAGTTGGGGTGGACCTCCCTTCGTGCGTGAAAATCACGCGCCCCTAGACAGGCGGTGTACATTTTAAAATGTCAATTAAAAAAAAATAAAAGTCGATTACATAAAATTTGAATTATTGTACTTTATTTCTTCATTGTTGAGTTTAAATTTTTATTCATTTAGTAAAGCGCGTCATTCGAATTTTAGGTGGTCTGTTTATTAGTTTTAAATATACCAACTATAAGGTATTGAGAGTATATATTTATTACGTATAAGATCTTTTTTGTAGAAAATATAATGATACATATTTTTTTGCTTCAAACTTTTTCTCATAATATGAATAATTTCAAAGATAATCGCAAAAAACTTATCTTTTAGCATGTTTTTTCAATATAGCAGTCAAAATATGAATGAACACCATTTTGTGTTGTCGCAATCAGGAGTTAAAAATATATGAGAAATGAATAATAATTTTTTTTTTTTACGAAAACGTAGCTCATCCGAAGATTTACCATTAAGATCCTAAAACAGTCTGTATTACCGATTAAACCATATAATTTTTGTATAACAATTACTTTTTTCTCTCTTACAGTTTTGAAAATCCTTTTCCAGGATTAAAGTATACGCATTAATATATGCGTGGAGTCTATACTGAGAACGACAAAAAATATTTCGAAATTAAGATCTTCACCATTTCTTAGTCCAATATGGTGCTCCAGAGCTGTCACGTGACAATATTTGCTTCATATAAAAACTGTATAATCTATACTTACGAAATAGTAGTCCATAGATTAGTAGTTTGCATGAAGAAACAGCATGGAGTTCTTAAAATTTGACTTAGACGTCTAATTAATATAATTGTTATACGAAAATTTATGTGTATGTGTGGCATGCGTGAGTGAGATATTGATGTGATATCAATGACACGTAAATCATCTGTGTGTAAGTACTATTATCAATATGACTATTCATCTTTAGGACCCCCTTAATAGTGAGTAAGAATTGTGCATATCGATTTACAAGTGTTCTTTCGAATGAGACATCCTTCCGACTGAGCTGAAACTGTAAAGGTAATATTGTTACAGTATATGTATAGTGATTATTTATGACGATTCTATTTTCGGGTTTTCTAAAGTTTAAAATGTAAAAAATAAGGAAGAAAAATCACGACGGTAAATATGCTGATTGCATATTACCAACTAGGTTGGGACCTTCCCAATGATCTTGATCTTGATATATGTTGTCAAGATTATGACCCTGATTGACCTTCAACAGATTTCAGTTGTTACTCCTTATCCCTTAAAAAATTATTAACAAATAAGTGTAAGAAGTAACATCTTATTTCTGCTATATATTTACAATATTAAGAATTACTTTACACTCCACTACACAGGGCCTTGGATTTTTCCCGCGAAGCAAAATCCTTTTCACCTCCCGTTCTGCTTAGAAGAGATCCTAAGCAGAGAGGAGGTGAGGTGAACATTGCCTCTCGCAGAAAATCGGCCCTTAGACAGGGCGAGAGTTGAAATAAATCTCCTCGTGGAAAGTCGAACGCCCCAAGGCAAGTAGGAAGGTGGAATAGAACTCGCTTCGCGTGGAAAATCGAATGCCCTTAGGCAGGAGGAGAGGTGAAGCGGATATATATACCCTAAATCCAAAAATTACATTTATAAAAATTGTTTTATTAATAACTTTTTAATGGACAATGAACGTCGCGAAAGGTTGATGATCTCGATCTTCTTGAAGGTCAAGGTCAATATCAAGGTCAATCAGAATTTGGAGTGAGCTGTGTAAAGGTAAACTTCTATCCATGATGGAATTTTTTTATTCCTTTTTATTATTTTTTTATTTCTCTCACTATGCTTTTTTATCCATCTAGCCATCATACGTAAAGCTACATAGATTTATATTATAACTTCTAATGTAAAGCGAATTCCACATGGGTTTACAATTTTCTACGCGAAGCGAGGTCCAACCGAATAATATTTGTGGTAAAAGTACCAATTAGGGGACCCCCTCCCAATGACCTTGACCTTGACATATGTTGTCAAGGTCATGACCCTGAGTGACCTCCAACAAGTTTTAGCCGTCGCTCGTTATTCGTTAAAAAGTTATTAACGGTTAAAGTTAGTAATTATTTCACTGCTTTACATGAAAAGTCAGATAACATTGGGCAGTAAGAGAAGTACAGAGTGAACTGATTAAGGCAATATGACTTTCCACCCCCCTCCCCCCTCGCCCCTGCAAAGGAGCGCACAACCCTTACCTTCAACTCTCATCCCTCCTCCCCCTTGCTTCAGGGGCGCACGACTCTCACCTTCGA
>NW_017295873.1:353650-359624 GCF_001594075.2 Trachymyrmex cornetzi | reverse complement strand
TGCGCCCCTGAAACAGGAGAGAAGGGGAGGTGAGAGTCGAAGGTGAGAGTCGTGAGCATATACATATATGTATACATGCATATATGTATATACTTCAAAAATATATGTATATATATTATCTTGCCAAATTCTTATTTAAAAGAATATATAATTTTGACGAAAGAATTGATATCTTTTCTGAAATTATGAGTATGATGTATCCATTAGATGCTTTGAATATTGAATAAAACTGTATCGAAGTAAGATTTTTGAAACTTTGGTCATTTATAACTTTTTCACGGAGGGTGAGCGACGGCTAAAACCTGTTGGAGGTCATTCCGGGTCATGACCTTGACAACATATGTCAAGGTCAAGGTCATTGGAGGGGAATCCCCTAATCGGTACTTTTACAATATTTGTCCACTTTTCTGATCATTACCCCTGCCTTCCTCCAGGGGAAACCCGCTGCACCCAGACATGCACTTTACAACGTAAAACGAGATTTAAAACCACACAATATACATGTATATGTATATGTATATGAGAGTAATTAGAATAACCTTACCTCCATAAATAAAATAATATTAGTGGATTATTTGTATCTACTAATATTTTTTATTTGTACACAAACAATCCACTACTTATTTGTAAACAAACAAATAGTTGAAAGAATCTGAGATTGTTTTCCAGAGTTTTAAAGGCTTGGTAGTATCATAATAAACAAATTTTTAATGCATAATCTTTAAAAATGTATCTTTTTTCTCTAACCCAAACTCTTCGAGGTAATTAGGAATAGCTGTCCTTGTATTTTCTTTACACGTAGGTATATGTACTCTTTTGCGTTAAGGAACAAAAGAATTCAATTTGTGTTCAACGAAAAAAAGTCGCATCATAGCAATCGAATATACGTTGAAAAGAGTAAGACTAAGGCTTTAATGTAACATCCGCCTGAATACTGAAAAAATTATTAGACTTTTGTAGATCATTGAAGATAGTCAAATACCTCAATTTTTGCACTTTTAATTTAAAATATTTCAAAAACTTAATGTGATACATTTTTGGGTTCACATTCATATTCAGCGCATTAAAATTTGCCAGGAACAACTTTGTTTACTTTGAGGCATAAAAAAAATTTAATCTTTGGCGACCATTGTTATTTCAGACATACGATATGTTAGTGAAATTTGATTGTGATATCGTTTTCAGCATCCAAAAATCTATAAAAACTTAGTCTGGTTCAAATTAAAAAATTCTTTTTTTGTAAATTAGTGTAATGAGTTCTATTTTCTATAGCTGAACTAGTGTACACTTTTGGTACTTAAAGTGAAATAAGGTATATGTTTGATATTTGGTGAGAAAAAATATTCTATAGTGCAGTCTAGTATAGAAATAAAAAACAGACCTATTATTGACACAGCTCATTGTGCAGGTAAAGTAGACTAAACTGATTGTATTTAGAAAAGTCTTGTACCACAGAATAATCAGGAACAGCGTATACATATTGTTATACTATTCATAGAGCACACCTTCAAATATTTCGCTGCGCTTCTAGCATCGCTCAACACGTGAACTGTTTCTTTGCGCGGACGCGTATTTATTTACATTTATTAATTATTATTTCATTAATTATTGAGAAAATGGCAAAATGGTACAGAATTTTTCAGTTTAGTTTAATTCACTGTCTCTAACCATGAGATGTAATCCACGAATTATGAGACACCTTATACATATACTTTTTTATTTATATAGATATCATTTTTAATAACATCAGATTAACGCTGTTTTTCAGTGCAATTTATTATATTCTTACAAAGAAGTCTAATAATAAAATAATCACTTCATAATTACATTATGCTTAAGAAGGCTTTTGCCTGAATTCGGCCAAAAATTGAGTGATATTAAAATTTTTTTGACAAAAATGCTTAGTCGATTTTTTCAGATTTACATAGCTTATTTATTACATATTTGTGTATACTTATTCTTTCTATTAAAAAGAATTAATTTATACTTATTATATTGTCAATATAAAATATCCTCCGCAGCTTGAAGATATCTTTAAATTGATGGACATGATATCTTGTCTCCATTTTATCTGCAAAACAAAAAACCAAAAATCATGTTATAAAGAACATTTCTTTCTACAGGATGAACTCGATAAAAAAATTCTAAATATTGCCAAAATAACAGCTTACCGAACATAAAGTACGGTTTTTTACTTTTTTTTTATCTTTAGAAACGCCTAAAAATGTTTAATTTCAAAAAGTTAACAGTTTTAGGTTCACCCTCAGCAGAAAGAGTGACTAAAAAAATAGTCCATTTTTAGGCCCCCGATTTTGAGACAACTATGTGCTGAATGATATCTTATAATGAGACATTAATCACAGAGAAGTTTCAAGTTGAGGTGACAATTGTTATCAAGTGGGGGAGGAAAGGGAGATCAAAGTTTATTATCGAATTATCATAGGTCTACGAAGTTCGGTATTTTAAGAAGGTTGATCCAGCTGATGAAGGCAAGATCGCAATTGATTCAGTTGATGAAGACAAAATCGCAGTTGATCCAGCTAATGAAAGCAAGATCAACTCAACATCACTTATCCTGGTGATTTTTGTAAATCAATTCCGAATGGAAGAATTTATTAAGTTTTATCTTCCTTAATTTTGTTTTTTAGGAATAATTATAGATATACTATATTAGTGTGTGTTTGCACAAGGATTTGCACATTTTGGGCCGATACCGGCGCGCGACCCCCACCACCACTCGAGGCTCGGTGGCCGAGCCGCCGGGCGCTTACGTGATGCTCTGACTCAGGAGCACCCCTATACCAGAAATATACTGGGAGCGCACCTTTCGCCAAATTATTATTGAAACATGTTTTTTATTAAATAATTTATGAAGCGCCACTACACAAAAAAATCGCAAAGACCTGAGACACCACGCGTTGTTTTCGTCTTGGAAGACCCTTTCAAACGAGCCCTCACTCGACTCCACGTGCAATTTAAGATTTTTCCGCCCCCCTTCCCCACCGCCCCCCGGGGGTGTTAAAATGGGCGTTTTGGGTATTAAATGCTAGATTTTATGATGCCATTTGCATCCCTATAAACTTCAATCCTCTATCTCGAACCGTTCAGAAGTTATTTAGGTGTCCCGGTACTTCTTTCTCACCCTATACAATAGTTCAACATTTTAACATTCAGACCATAGTGGCGCTTCGTAAATTATTTAATAAAAAATATGTTTCAATAATAATTTGGCGGAATGTGTGCTCGCAGTATATTTCTGGTACAGGGGCGCTCCTAAATCAGAACGTCATGTAAGCGCTCGGCGACACGACCGCCGAGCCTCGAGCGGTGGTGACGGTCGCGCGCCGGAATCGGCCCGAAATGTGCAAATCCTTGGGAGCACTGCATTATATATATCAGGATTGGGTACGTATAGCTAATCCTAATGTATATGTAATGTTAATTATGATTATTCTGAATCAGGTCAAGCAGTACACTACAACTAACGAAACAATGCCCACTCGTGTGGCGAATGCACTTCTGCAGGGTTTTACGTATAAATGATGCTTGTTTTTAATATTTAAAAAATCGGGTTTTCGAGTAGACTTAATACGTAACCCTTCTCATCCAGCTATGATAACAATTGTAACCTCAACCTGAAACTTATTTGTGATTAATGTTTTATTGTAGGGTATCATTTGGCACACAATTCAGTTCAAAAATTGAGGAGCCAAAAAAACGGATAAAAAACACTTTTTAAAGTCACTTTTTGTTTTACGAAACACCTCTCCAAAGAGTGATGGCAAAAAGACCTGTTTTTTCGCCCATTTTTTGGATCTCGAATTTCAAATTTTTTTTTATGCCAAATAGTATTATATGGTGTAACATTAATTCTAGAGAAATTTTAAGATGAGCATAGACACGGTTCCGGAGATATGAAGGGATGAAAGTGATGGTTTCTCATACCCATGAAAGTACACGAAACTCTTCAAGTGTCCATACCAAGGAATAAAATATTTATTTAACGAAATGAAACATCTCGTTTCTTATGGATTTTTTTACGCCGGATTCAAATATGACTTTAGTTTTCGTCTAGCATAAAAATTCTCCGAGATAGATGGAATTGAAATGACACTTGACGCCGCCTCTCACAGATCGGGGTGCTTTTTTAATGTGAGTTCCCTCGCCTCTCACAGATCGGGATGCTTTTTTAATGTGAGTCCCCTTGCCTCTCACTATGCAAGGTTGTTTTGTGAATCGTGATAGATACATGGCATATTTCAGGATTAGGTATTTTTATCCCATGATATTGAGCAAATCCAAGGAACCACATAATTGTCATTACATAAACCTCTTCATAAATGAAATAGCGGTGAATAGTAAATCGTTCTCTGAACAATGAATCGTAGATGATCCATTCGACAGAATATACCCTCAATATTACCAATGAACTTCAGCCACACATTCTTTCTTATGTAATACACCTGACTGGAAATCATCACTTTCACCCCCTTATATCTCCGGAACCGTGCCTATACTCATTTTAAAATTTTACTGGGATTAATGTTTCATCTAATAGTACTATTTGCCATAAAAAAAAGTTTGAAATTCGAGGACCAAAAAATAGGCCCCCGCACAGAACATGTGGAAAATGGGTCCCAGCTAATTTGGCTGAATTTATAATATGTTGTAGTTCTGATCGGTCCTGATCAAAAGTCTCCATAGGCACGAAGTAAAATAATGAACAGTTTTTGAGTTATTGTACATCAAACTCTGTTAAAATCGCTGTTTTTCCAGAATTTGATGTACAATAACTCAAAAACTGTTCATTATTTTACTTCGTGCCCATGAAGACTTTTGATCAGGACGATCAAAACTACAACATATTACAAATTCAAACAAATTAGCCGGAACTCATTTTCCGGGGTCCCCGCACAAAACATACAGAAAATAGATCCCGGCTAATTTAGCTGAATTTGTAATATGTTGTAGTTCTGATTGTCCTGATCAAAAGTCTTCATGGGCACGAAGTAAAATAATGAACAGTTTTTGAGTTATTGTACATCAAATTCTGGAAAAACAGCGATTTTGACAGAGTTTGATGTACAATAACTCAAAAAAATGTTCATTTTTTTTCTTCGTGCCCATGGAGACTTTTGATCAGGACGATTAGAACTATAACATATTATAAATTCAGCCAAATTAGCTGGGACCCATTTTCCATATGTTCTGTGCAGGGTCCTTTGCCATCACTCTTTATATTCGATTGGATAATTCGTTTTCGAGATATACTGCTCACAAACTTTGAGAACATATTTTCTACTTGCCTGCCGCGGCGACCGCTTTAAGATCTTGAAACTTTGTCAATTTTGCAAATATCATTTTATACGAATTGAGAATTCTTGAAAATTTTAAGAAAATGCCAAAAAGAATCGATTTTTTCAACTCAATTCGAGCAAAAGTCCTCTTAATATAATTTTGATTTTAAAAAATGATTTTGTATTTTTTTTTAAATTGAAATTAAATTGTAAAGTAAACCGTTTAACGTAATTTAATATAATTTCTCACGTAATAACTTTATGACATTATATATTGTGTCTTAAAAAATATATTTTGTTTAAAATAAAACAGATTATTTAATTCTTTAATCCATGAACTTATTATGGAGATTAAAGCTAATATGGTTTTTCTGATAAAATATTAACTCAAATAGAAAATAAAAATATTATTAAAGCTTTAATTCTTCAAAAGATAATTTAATGAAAATTACGGTTAAGGAAGTTAAAATCTTGTGATTTTATCATTAGGAGAGGAATCAAGTTCTCAAAAAATTTAATTACGAATTAAAATATGAAAAAGTTTTATACTCAGTAATCTATAAAAAAATATTTATATTTAAATAAGTAATTATAAGGTTCCGTATGTATAAAACAATATGACAATTAAAAAGGGCATAGAACCAATCTTTAAACAAAACGTATTTAATTAAATCAAA
>NW_017295873.1:345743-352796 GCF_001594075.2 Trachymyrmex cornetzi | reverse complement strand
TGTAATTTAAGATTCATGACAAAAATTTGTAACATTGAAAATGACCCGATCGGAGTCGAAACGTTTGTATCTAGAGATTTTAATTTGATTTAATTAAATACGTTTTGTTTAAAGATTGGTTCTATGCCCTTTTTAATTGTCATATTTATATTTAACTTGTGTAAAACCTAAAAATTATTTAATTTTATTGACTTTTCCATTTTTAATTTTCTAGTTTTAACACTAGATTCGTACTCAACTAAATTGAAAACCAATACTATAATAGACAACATTTAATCATAGAAGCATTATTAACCTTATTATTAATCATTATTTAAAAAAGAATAAAATTCTTAAAATCAAAGGTCTAATGATATATTGGACATATTGGATTATAGTTGCATTAGATGTACTGCAGCCATGATAAAACATACTGAAATAGCTTTTTACATTTTAACCTTGGACATTTAATTGTAATAGAATATTTTAGAAGCCGTAAAAACAATTGTAGAAGATGAATATTGAATATCAGCTTCTTTGGTACAAAGAATAGGAAAAAGAGTTAATAGAAGGAAGAATTAATTTTTTTTTATTAAAATACAGTTTGCAAATTTATTATGATTTATTATATTTATAAACACCAATAGAAGGAAAATATAAAATTAATTGTTAATGAACAATTAAATATCAATTCATTGATTCACACATAATTTTATTTTTTAATATAATTCGCCCTAAAGGAGTTAACCATGGCAGAAAGTAAGTTATATTTGATTTACTTATAATAATATTCAAATGATTGATTATACAATTATTAATAAGTAACATTGAATAAGCAAACACAATTTAAATTGTGTTGTAAACATTCTAATTATAAATAGAACAAATATAAGAAATAATCTATTGCGATATATGGATAAATTTCGGCATTTAGAATTATCTGGTTTTTTAGTCAATCAATTCTCTTTAAACTTTGATAAATTTTTTGTTATTTAAGACAATTACTATTTTTATTCTAATTCTTTTAATTGAATTGTATCATTCCTTCAATTATATGCATCTATTTATCATCGGAGGCGTTACGAGGCACTAAGCAAGTACGCTTCAGCATAGGGCGCAAAATCTTTTAATCTTAATCTTTTTCAAAATTAAAAATAATAAAGAATTATCTGAGAGAAATACGATGATGCAGACGCAATTTAGCTATAATATCAATTGAAAAATAATTGGCGAACAGTCTTGATTACGTAACAATTGAAGACATAATCAGAATATTTTCAAAAGCTAAAGCCAGAAAATATAATAATATGTTACATTAAGCGTCAAATATATGTATTATTACAAAAGAAAATACGAAATTTGTTGCATTCGTATTCCTGTGTTATGAAAATTAATGGAAATTCCTTTTTTTTTTAGTTGTTGCCTTGGCGGAAAAACTTTTACAAAAATCTATATAGTTTGAGACAATATCTTAGAAATTATTAGTTTTTCATAGATATTGGGATATAGAGCGGCGTTGTTTATTTGAAAAACCTAGAAATCCTCCGCCTTTAAATAACGCTATTCTACGTCCCGTTACGAGTATCTACGAAAAACTACGAATTTCTAAGACAGACGAACCTCACTCTACATTTCACCACAAACGTGTACGAAAAATTAGGAATTTCTAAAACCTTGTCTCAATCTATGTAATTTTTTTGTATCTTTTCATAAAAATTTTTTTTCCGCCGAGGTGGTTTGTTGCCATTGGCAGGGGATTGGTGCTTCAGACTTAGCAATTCTTATAATGGAGCGCAAAAGCAAATTCCAGCGTAGGACGCCAAAAGCGGTCATAACGCCTCCGTTTATCATACCTTACTATATACATTATTATTCATTAAACGATAAAAAATTATCAGAAATTCTTAGGATAATACATAAAAAGCAAATAGCTTTTTAAAAAATAACTTGTAAAATTTATATATAACGAAAAAAACATAAGTTGTGCTCAACGAGTAGATCAAGCTTCTCTTATGCATTACAAAAAATGTATTTCATTGATTTGAATCGGCTTTTGCGTGGTTATTCTGGGGCACCAAGAAAATATAATTCCTGTAAAGCCGTAAATTACACGTTTTTTAAGAAAATTGTAATTATAGGTCATGGTGACAGATCACTTCCAAATCTGGGGGAATCAATAGATATTTTAAAAAATAATTAATTTTTATGTACATATTAGGTTCGAAGATTGTAAGGTTTTGAAAAAATTAACATTCTTTGATTTCAATCGAAGCTTGAAATATCTCGCAAATGGTTACCACTAATAAAACGTAAGAATATCGGCGCAAATGATAGAGCGTTACAGAGTCTGCTCGGATTATATGCTTATACATTCGCACCCGTCGGAGATGTATTCTTCTAATTTTCCTAATTTCTCTTTTATTTTTTATTATAAACTTACTATGATCATTTTCAAGCTAACGTTATTTTCAACTGAACTATCTATTTATAAATGAGGAGCATAATTGAGAAGGAAATGGATATCTTTTTCCTAAATCTGCAATTATAATAAGATCGATTTTATTACATATAATCGATCATAACAGCGTAAAGACAAATTTTCGCTATATTTCGAAATAAATATAAAAGTATATTATTAATTATAAGAATCCTCATTATTATATCTGTTGTACTGGAGGGTCCAGTTATCAATTATTGCGAAGAGACAAAACAGTAACTGTTCATTACTTCATTGAAAAATTGCGAATATAAAATTATTCAGTTGAAAAAAAACATTAGCTTGAAAATAATTAAAGTAAGTTTACAGTAAAGAAAAAGAAATTAGAAAGATTATAAAAATACTTTGGTGAATGTACGAGATATAAGCATATAATATGAGTAGAAGAGACCGAGGCTCGTTAACACAAGAGGCAAGTTAACATTGTGTTCCGTTTATGTATTTATGACGAAAGAAACAATAATAGAAAAGTTACCGCAAAATATTTCTTTTATAACATGGATACTTTTTCTTAGGTTTCATTTAAATCAAACAAATATTACAATAGAAAAAGAAAAAAATATAATTCAAGAAGAGGCAAGTGAACACGCACGCACACACACACGCGCGCGCACACACTTCATAATTTCGTATTAATGTCCTTTAGCTTGAAAAAGCAATCTAAGTAATATATTATAGTTTACACTATCCGACAAAATTTCTTTTTTTGTCTTTTGCATGTGGAGTGTTATTTCTCAAAGATTTTTAACCGCTGGATTTGATCTGCAAATGGTATTACGGTTAAGGAAATTTTATTATTGGGTATGGGAATAAGTTTCCGCCCTTTTTGAAAAGAAAAAGATGTGTTTATTTAAACAAATCTATATATAAGTGAGTTTATTCAAAGTATGCTCCTTCGGAAGCGACAACTTTCTCCCACTTTTCCGGTAATAAACGGATTCCTCGAATCCAAAAATCTGGTTCTTTTGAAGCGATCCATTCATCAAGCCATTTTTTGATATCTTCATAAGAATTGAATCGTTCTCCAGATAGGGCCGACTGCATGGATCGGAACAAATGGAAATCTGAAGGAGCAATGTCCGGTGAATACGGCGGGTGGGACAGAATTTCCCACTTTACTCCTTCCAAGTATTTCTTGACCGGTTTTGCAACGTGTGGCCTAGCGTTGTCATGTAACAGAATCAGCTTGTTGTGCCTATTGTCCCATTCCCCTCGTTTTTCTTTCAAAGCTTGGTTTAAACGTATCAGTTGTAGTCGATAACGATCGCCAGTGATGGTTTCGAACGGTTTGAACAGCTCATAATATATAACACCTCTTTGATCCCACCAGATGCATAACATAATCTTCGAAGCATGGATATTTCGTTTTGGCGTTGATGGACCTGGTTCACCTGGCATCACCCATGCTTTCAAGCGTTTAGGATTATCGTAGTAGATCCATTTTTCATCGCCAGTTACGATACGATGTAGAAAACCCTTCCTTTGTTGACGAAGCATCTCGCAGATGACCAAACGTCTTTCCATGTCTCTCTCTTTCAATATGGCACCCAATTTCTTTTTTTTTGCACCATTCCCATTGCGTGTAGACGTTTTCCAACAGTGGATCTATCAACATTTAACTCTTTTGACAACCTATCGAGCGATAAACATGAATCTTCTTCGAGTAATGCTTGCAATTCTGCATCTTCAAATTTTTTCGGTGCACCTTCGCGTTCTTTATCACGCACGTCAAAATCACCACTGTTGAATCGCCGAAACCATTCTTTACAACTGGTTTTCGATGGAGCATGCTCACCGTAAACATCTACGAGCAAACGATGCGATTCTGCAGCACTTTTCTTTAAAATAAAATAATGGAGTAAAACTTCCCACAAATGTTGCTTCTTTGGAATAAATTCCGACATCTTCAACGCAAAAAAAGTTACTCTTTTTTACGCTTCGAACGAATGCCAACTATTGGGCTCAAAAGTTTGAACACAAATCTTTCAAACACATGTGTTGCCGTTCTATCAAACACACAAGCAATGCTATTAACGACATCTTTCTACAATGGGCTGAAACTTATACCCATACCCAATATATTTTGCTAATTTTATTTATATTATCTTATAGTTCTATCTTTTACTTTCAAAATGAGTTTTTTTTTGTTCCTGTACGATTTTTTACGATCAAGTTGCATATGTTTAAAGTTAGGTATACGTTGCTTGGCGCTGTGCTGTCGTGCTGTATGTTCTAAAGCTCTAGATACACCAAAGCAGCGCAAAAGTCTTCCATTTTCGACTTATTCACCATGGCCGCGGTTCGATTCACGCTCACAACGCTTAAAAATTATTTCATCCTTGTTGTTTGTTAAATGTTAAACCAAGACAAACGATTCTCATGAGCGTTGTCAGCATAAATCGGACCACGGCCCATATCATATACCAATAATACTAAGCACTTATTGGTCTACAGTCTAATAACCAACTGTCCCAAATTAGGAGGAATAATGTCAAATTTTAACCCTTCGTCCCTATTTACAACGCGTCCCAAATTTTGTCCCAAATTAAGACCGTAATCACAAATTGTCCCTCTTTTTTAAGAGGTACGTCCCAAATGCAATTGTGGCATTGCAAGCGTCATGTATTGAACTGCCATCTAGTAAGTATATCTGATATCACTGTAGCTGCGATCCGAAAACGCGCTTTCAGTACTAATCAACACTAATGCGCGTTCTATCTTCATTGGACATAACAAAGGAAGTGTTGATAGCGTTAAAAATGCACTCCTGTATTATAATAAACAAGTTGATCAACGATGGGTTGAAATATTTTATCATTTTACTATACAGTACATTGACATTAAGAATTTGAAAATACTCGTTGAATTTGGATTTCGTCTTCCAGGGACAAATGCGTGTCGAACAATGTTTTTCTTTAACTCACATGTGGACTTTCGAAAAAACACAATTATTCATAAAAACATTAGAATCTATGCTCGGTGTGAAATTTAATTTTGACTTAACGTGCGAAGAATTTTATGATTTCTTATTAAAAAACTCAAAAATTATTCGTAAAATACACAACGTACAAAAGTACAATTTTAAAACAAAATGTGATACATTTTTGTGATTTCATAACTTGATGCAATTTTGGTTGTGACTTATATGATGCTACAATATTAATTAAGTGTTATTAGTTATTTACCAATGTAATAATATAATGTTCATATTTCATTAACAAATCTAAAAAAAATGTTTATCTATTAAAATTATGACGAAGTTACGTCCTGAGTCGCGTGTTTCAGTACAAAGCGGTCTCGAAACGCGACATAGAATCGTGGGAGCGCAAGCGCGGAGCGAAGCCTTGACTTCGGGTGAGATTTGTTTTTCGGTACGTTTTTACTCGTTGAGGCAGGCTGCTGTCACCAGTGCCTTCGTTATAGGCACGAATTGAGTTACAATTTTGCTTATGGGATACCTTTTATAGTATTATGCTTGCGTTAAGCCTCCGTATTCCCTTGTTATGCACAGGAAAGAAATTAAAACAGAGAATTAGAGGAATTGTCAGATAAAGAGCGTCCGTAGTACACGAAGGTGTACGAGGAATTGGTGAAGATATAAAGATCTCTTTCCCGAGGGCAGCTGTGATATTTTCATCACACGCATCGCTCTATCTACGCTCTCTGATTCCTGTGCGGGAAAGGGAGTAGGGAGGAATGAAAAAGGACCTTGTAGACAAAGAATTAAAAGAAAAGTAAAGAGTAATAATTTTAATATTTAAGTTACACGGTTGGTTATTTAATATACGCGGTTTGCTCGTGATAACTGTCGGCCTCGTAGGTTTACGGGCGGGCGCAAGGTACGATGGGGACCAGGGATCGGAAACTCCCAGGAGGAACTGTTAAACGATGACAGTGATAGGTTGCACCTGAAGAGTGCGCTGATGGTGCAATATTCTTAATTT
Organism: Trachymyrmex cornetzi; assembly: GCF_001594075.2. NCBI lineage: Eukaryota > Metazoa > Arthropoda > Insecta > Hymenoptera > Formicidae > Trachymyrmex > Trachymyrmex cornetzi. Next base: position 346,376 of record NW_017295873.1, on the reverse strand, counting down.
AGCTCTCTGAGGTACACTTTTTCACAGGGCTGTGATCAGCTTTAATCAGTTTATATCACATTTGATAATAATACATTTATAATTGTTACTATTTTTCTTGATTTGTCACAATAAAACGGTATTTCTTTCAATTCCGTTATCTTTCAATCGGCCAGCGTGAATCATGTACCGTGAAATCTAATAAATGTTAAAATCTATATACTTCTTGGTGATAAGCGGCATAATTACAAAAGGTATGGATTTTATCCTTTAAGAATAAATATAGTGAAATAAACAACATTTTAAACTTATATTGTACCTACGTATTCCTAATATATACGATGCTTTTTAGGAAAGAGTGTGGATGAACATGACAATTCAGTATTAATCGTGTATCGACAGCAATCGAATCAAATCAAGCCAAATCGAGCATTGCTTCATGCAAGGTAATATTTATAAACTAATTTGGTTATAAATATTAAAATAATGTTTATTTAAACGTTTATTTACATTTATTAAAAACAACAATTTGTTACTTTTTCATTACTTTTTTAAATATTAAAATGAGTTATTAAATCTTAAAACTACATTAATTATTTGATAATCATAATATTATATATAGTAATAAATATATAATATTAAATTTAAATACAA
>NW_017295873.1:335231-345551 GCF_001594075.2 Trachymyrmex cornetzi | reverse complement strand
ATATATATGTATAAAATGTGTATCTATTTAAAGACACTATTTACTTGAAATTGTCTTTACATTTAATAATCTCTGTAAAGATGAAATTTATATAACAATATTAGTAATTATTAACAAAAATAAATAATAGTAAGGTAAGTTAAGAATTAATAATAAATTAATAATAATTAGTAAATAATAATAAAATCTAATTGATTCTAAATAAAATTAATGAACTCAATAGAATTGTTTATCATTAAATAAATGATTCCTAAGATTCGTAACCACTAATTTAGGTTATTTTGTGTTATTGTGACAGTGGGGATAAACGTTACATTGCAATATTTTTTAATAAAAAAAAATTTGGGATTATTTTTATCAAACATAAAAGTAATTATATAATTGTACAATATTTTATTAAACATAAAAGTAATTATATAATTACTTTTTATGTTTGATAAAAATAATCCTAAAATTTGTTTTTTATTAAAAAATATTTCAATCACGTTTATCCCTGTTGTCACAACAACACATAAAAACTCTAAATAAATAATTATTAATCTTAAGAACCATTTATTTAATGGTAAACAATTTTATTGAGTTCATTAATTTTATTTAGAAAATAAGTCAATTCGATTTCCATATAAAAACTGGTTTAAACGCCGCGCTATCGAAGGTTAGTGATAGGTTGCACCTACAGAGGGCGAGCGTTGCGGCGATTACAGCTAAACATATGGGAGTTTCCGATCCCTGATAGGGACCGCTGCGGCGCGGGCCGTTGTACCGAGAAGGTGAAAGAGGGGAGGGAGTACGGAGGTCTCGATGCCGTGAAAAGCGCTCGTTTGAGCTCCGCTGGAGACGAGCTTCGTCGTCGCTTTGGTTTAGCGCCGCCGAAGCTGAGGATGGGAGTAGCCCTTCAAACGCCGCAAAAGCGCACGATCGGGGCTGGAAATTCGAGAAGACGGAAGTGCCTGAGTTAAAGCGCTCGGTAATCTTACCGTGGTTTGTTGATAGGAGAAGTGATGAGGAAAAATGAGGACGCGTGTCTTAAAACGTTCTGCTTTATATATGTTTGACTTCGTGGCCCCTCGCGGTAAGGGGATGTTTTCGTCCTCGTGCTATCGCGAAATTTTCTAGAACGTGCCGATCTCTTAATTAGTGATTTAATTTGTTAGTGATTAGGTTTTACTAGATTCGAACGCGTTATCTTGTTGCGGGGGTCGCGATATTCATTTGGGCGTGCTGTAGCCTCACGCGGCACGACATATCTTCTCTGCGCGTTTTTTCATTGTAAATTTCGGTACTACTTCGGTTCTTTTCGCTCTTTGCGGGCGTGGAATTCTGATGTTTGTTTAAGGCTTTCTTTCTATTATGCATGCTTCAATTTTATTGATGATAATTTCGCTCGTATTCTGCGGTCTTTTGTGACCGATAGGTGCATTTAGAATTGCACTGAGATGCGTTATGTTGTACGCGTTTTTGTTTGTCTTTTCGTGAGACTGCAGTTTTTCCTTGCGATTGCTTCGAAATCGGCTGTTATATTTGTTATTTCCTATCCCATGGCGACGATGTTTATGCAAGAAAGTGCATTCTTTTAGCGTTTTTGTTGTTTAACGTTTGACGCAGGCGCAGTGTACGCGGCGTTCAATCGCGACGGTTTCAGTGGCATTGCTTATAACTGTACGCGCTTGTAGTCGGCACATATTATGTCTATACGCTATATTCCGTGCTCGCACTCGCTTGGTAAAAGGACGGGGCGCTATGCTGTAGGCGCACCGAACGTTACAACGATTAATATCGATTTTTTTATGTCCCTCTTTTCCTTCTCTGGGAGTTGGTCACTAGAGTCTACAGGCCATTTAGGCCCAAGATGACGGTCAAAATAGCTAATAGGAAAGTTGTCAGCATTTCGGCTCAGATAAAAGGATTGCACTACTTTGATATATCTAGAACTTTATATATCTAGAACTTTACTGCGATCACTTAGTACGAGATATTATCATGTCTCTTTATTATGTATATCTATAGTAAGTGTCATATCTTGATTCGTATTTTTAAACTTTACTTCGAGGTTAGCATGACAGTTGTTAAAAAATTATTCAGCCATAATATGTATTTCCGGAGTGCATTACACGGAGGCGATTTTTGTTACACTTTTTTTTATATATTCCTTTTTATTTAATTTTTTAATTACTTCTTTGTTTTTTACTTTTTCTTGTTTTATTTTTATTATTCTACGATACCGCTGATGTTCCTCGACTAAGCATCAGACGATGATAATTTCAAACTCGTAAATTTGGTCAAAAAATCATACAGAAACAAAACTCATTTTGAAAGCAAAAGATAACACTTTAAGATAATAGACAACAATGGAAAAATAAAATTTCCTTATCCGCAATACCATTTTAAATATGACCAAAATCATCAGTTATCGCTTATTTTCTTCCAATTTGCTCGGAAATGTGACGTGATAGGCAAATTCTAAGGACAGTATCGTATTCAGCGTCAATAAATGCTTCGAAAATACTTCGTAAGCCAAAGACAAAATCTGTTCGAACAGTATTATTAGTTTTAAAAAAAGTGTATACAACACGATATTTTGAGTAAAAATAATTTCTCATAATAAAATGATAAAAACCAGGCATGTATAAGAATGGAGGCACATTGGCTCATATACAGGGTATGCCAGAATATTTGGGACTATTTTCATATGCAGATACAACGGACTAAAATGAGAAAAAATCCTCTACAACTATTGAATTTTCGCAATAGTTAGCGAATTATCAATTATTAAAAATCGCCGTATTAGGGAAGACCTGGCCCTCCGTCAAATGCAAGCGCACTTATTACTAATAAACAACTCTTCGCGTACCTATCAACCTCGCTATCAATCTCGCCGTGCGTTTGCATTCAGCAGTAGGCCGGACTACAATAATTTTTAATAATTAATAACTCGTTAACTATTGCAAAAATTGAAAAGTTGTAAAGGACATTTTGCAACTCTCAGCTTAGTCCCCTCTATTTACATATAAAAATAATTTCAAACTCTGAGACACCTTGTATAAGACAAGGTTAGGTTAGGTTAGGGTTAGGTTAGGTTGACTTGCTGTACCGTACGTGTGAACATTCAATCACAACTTAACTCTGACAAAACGCTTTTAAAAAACAATTTTATATTTAATATTCTATATTGAAATAAGGTAGAAATAAAATAATTTATATTTGTTTTTCTATAACATTTTGTTATTTGATTATTACAAAATAATTTTGAAAGATACAATTTTTACTAAGAAATACATGTCTACTACTTGATTTTTATTTCTATTTTCTATTACGTCTTTGTTAATTTAATATACAGTTTATCATAGAAGCAACTTACACCGTGATATGTACCCACGAAGTAAGAAAGAAGGGGGCTCAACTTGATAGCGCGCAAACGGAAAAAGTAGAACTGGTTTGTGAGCCGAATTGAGAGGGAATCCGCTGAGGAATAACCTGCACATTTAGACGTCATTTGCAATATCAACCGTACCTCACTTACTTCCTTTAAAAGTTGTCCGAATAAAAAAGATTTAACTCACAATTAAAAGTACAAATCAAAGAAACAACAAGAAATGTGTCCCGGGTAGAACTTTAAAAGGGGGCACATACAAGCTCTAGATAGTTTTTCCCCATTTCTATCTAGGCCCCATTCAGGCAAGTCCGATTAGGCCCTGTACAGAGATATAACGCTCGTGCAAATCAGGGCCCGATTTGTAAATTTGATTAGGCCCTATTTGGATATGCCTAACTAGGCCCTATCTGGATACGCCTAACTAGGCCCTATCTGGACACGCCTAACTAGGCTCTGTCTGGACACCCCTAACTAGGTCCTGTCTAGACACGTTTAACTAGGCCCTATCTGGATACGTCTAAGTAGGTACTATCTGGACACGCTTAACTGGACAGGCCCTATATTGGTTAAAGTAGGCCCTATCCTGGCAAGCTTAATTACGTCCTATTTTGGCATGTGTCAACAATTGACAACAGAGAAAAATATCAGAGCGCTCCTCGTCTCGATCCCAGGCCTGGTCTCTGCTCCGAGTTGGTAAACTTTGACGCTGCCACTGAGCCACACAGCCCTGACGCTGGTGGTCTCTCTGTTGTATCTATATCTAGTAAATATCTTACACTAGGCCCTTTCATAGAACACCTCACTAGACCCTATTTTGGAATATCTATATATCGCTCTTTCTAGACCCAACAATGGCAGGCCTTGTTAAAGGCACTCACGTCAGTGCCCATTCAAGGTCTGTTTAGGAAATTCCATCTAGAATTTTTCTTTCTAGGCCCTTTCTAGGCCCAACGATGGCAAGCTCTGTTAGGGGCACTCACGTCAGTGCCCATTTAAGGCCTGTTTAGGAAATTCCATCTAAAATTCTTCTTTCTAGGCCCTTTCTAGGCCCAACGATGGCAGGCCTATTTTAGGGTATGCCTATTTGGGCCCAACGTTGACAGACCTATTTTAGAGCATGCCTGTTCAGGCCCTATATGGACGTAGGGCACGCCCCGACAAAATTCTACCCGGGGTAGTTCGTACGTACACACGGCGTCATTAATGCCTAAGCATCTGAATTTGCAGGAGTATTGAGGCATATCCAAGACGCGCGTTCCTTTCTAAGTATTCATGCATTATGACTAATGGTTATTCGAAAATGTAACGTAAACTTAAAATTGAACTAAATTAAACTAAACATAAACTAAACTTAATAACTTATAAATAATTTAATAATTTTTTTTTTATAAATAAAATCGTTTTCAGACACAACTCTGGTGAAAATTTGTCTCAGAATTTTTCAAAATTTCTGTATAATTTTATAACTTTCTCGCATTTTTTAAACGAATTAGAACTTTTCAGAAATACTCACAATCAGAAAGCTCTGGTCTACACCTTTTCTCAGAATTGTTTATATATAATGTTAATAAAATATTCTAAGATTTCTAAAATTTGTTCTAAGTATAATTTCTGATAAAATATTATAAAATCTAAAAAAGTTAAAAATATTTTTTCTTAATTATAGAATGAGAAATCTCAGAATATTTCAGAATTCACATGTATGAAAACTTCAAGAGAAGATGTAAACTTTTCGAATGTTTCTGAGTATTTCTGAAAAATGTTTCAATTCATATAAAAGTTATGAGAAAAATTGTCACCAGAAAACCTTTGGCAATTCTTTCTTACAAAAGAACAATACGAAAAATGTAACGTAATCTTAAAAGTGAACTAAATTAAACTGAACATAAACTAATTGTAAGAGCTTAATAATTTATTAATACAATTAAATCAATACAATTAAATCAATCAGCAATTTTATTTATAAATTATTAAATTATTTATAAATTATTAAATTATTTATAAATTATTAAGTTTAGAGTTTATGTTTAGTTTAATTTAATTCAATTTTAAGTTTACGTTACATTTTTCGAATAACCATTAGTCATAATGCATGAATATTTAGAAAGAAACGCGCGTCTTGAATATGCCTTGATACTCCTGCAAATTCAGATGCCTGGGCATTAATGACGCCGTGTGTACAACTAGTACAGCTGATTTTTTTAAACATAGCGTCCAAATGTGTAGGTTATTCCGGTAGCGGATTCTCTCTCAATTCGGCTCACAAACCGGTTCCACCTTTTTTACGGAGTTGAGCCTCCTTCTCTCTTACATCATGTATGTATCAATTTATCCCACATATCGGGGCAAGTTGATTGCAACGTAGTATGTTCGTATATCATTTATTGCAAAAAAATTGTGTAGGTAGTGTATAGAATCATTACTAGTTTGAAAATATAGAGTAAAATTCTCTCTTCTATCATATTAGTATATTTTAATCGTAATAATTAATTGTTTAAAAAATCTAATATACCGAAATTGTGAAAACTGTTAACAAATCCCGGTCTTCCCTATAGGCTCTGTAATGCTCTATCTGCGCTGACTCTTACTATACTGCTTTACAAGTGGCAATTGTTCACAAGGTATTTCAAGCTTCAGTTAAAATCAAAGAATGTTAATTTTCTCAAAACCAGTTTTCGGATCTAATATATGTATATATATATATAAATTGATCGCTTTTTAAATATCTACTGATTCCCTCTGATTTGAAAACAATCCGTCACCGTAATCTAATTTTTTTTTCCGAATAATACGCAAAGGTGCAATTTACGGATTTATACGGATTATTTTTTATGCCCCAAAATAACCATAGAAAAAGCTGGTAAAAATCCATGAAATATATTTCTGAGTCTTCCCTTGTTAGAGCTTATTTCGCGGCTCTGTGAAAATTCGTTTCTCCTTTCGACACAGAAGCTGCAAGAATGTGGAAAAAAAGAACAGATAAAAGATAGGAAGGAAAGATCGTGGGCTGTTTTGTTGCAGCTGACGGACAGATCGTGGTTGAGGAGGACGAGTTCGATGATTTTGGAGACTCTAAGTGCTCGCTGTGCCAGCGCAGATTTGAAGAGCAAGGTAAAAATCTATCTCTCATATCTATCTGTTCGATATGAGTGTAACGTGTAAAGCAATTTAAAGGAGAATAAATCGGAGGAAAAGAGAGAGAGAGAGAGAGGGGGGGGGGGGGGGGGGAGAGAGAGAGAGAAAGAGAGGGAGAGAGAGAGAGAGACAGGACCAAGCTTATCAAAATACAAAATGCCAAAATATCCCAAGTAGATATTCGATGTTTGCTTCGTTGTATTACATTGAGAAACAAAATTTGACTTTTTTTTGTCTTTGACATGTGGAGTGTTATTTCTCGAAAATTTTTAGCTGAATTTGAACCCGTACTCAAAAAAATTCTATCACATCACATTTTCGAACAAAATGGCGTAATATAGACCAAAAATGACAATTTTGGCCATATTTAGAATGGTATTGCAGTTAAGGAAATTTTATTTTGCCAATTTTGTTTGCACTCTATCTTAAAGTGCTATCTTTTACCTTCAAAATGAGTTCTTTGGTTTCTGCACGATTTTTTATGACCAAGGTTAGGCATACGCTGCCTTGCGCTGTCCCACTTGGCGCGAGACAATACCGTACCTCTTGATCATGTGTAGCTAGCAAGTGTCATATTTTGATTTGTGTTTCTTATGCCTACTGCACACTGGACGCGATGAGCGATGAACGACGAGCGATATCCAATAAAAGCTCTGCTTTTTTTCACGTGACGACGCAAAGCAAAGCTCTCATTGGATATCGCTCATCGCTTATCGCTTATTGCGTTCAGTGTAATAAGCATTAACATTCACATGCAAGCGTCAAGCAGCGGAAGTAGTAGCCAATCAACGAGGCGATTTTTACAATGACTTAAAAAATAATTTTTACACCACTGCCCGTATCGCCCAGCTGATTGGTTGCTGCTTCCGCTACTTGACGCTTGACGCTTGCATGTGAATGCACCTTTAGACTTGACATTCCGAGATTAGCATGACGGTCGCTAGATCATTCAACCACAACATGTGTTTCCGGAGTGCATCACGTGGAGGCGATCTTTGTTACTCTCCTTTTTTGTATATTTTCTTTATTTAATTTTTTTATTATTTTTGTTTTTTTAATTTTTTTATTCTTATTTTATTTTTATTATTTTTTTAATTTTTAATTTTTTAAATTTTTTTAATGAAACGTAGCCCAAATAAGCTTTTATGAGTCAACTTCAGAAACGGTGATAACTTCAAATCCACGTAATTTGATCATAAAAAATCGTACAGAAACAAAAAACCAATTTTGAAGATAAAAATAGCACTTTAAAATAGAGAGAATGTACATAAAATTGGCAAAATAAAATTTCCTTAACCACGATATCATTATAAAAGTGACCACAATCGTCAATTTTCATCTATATTATCCCAATTTTCTTGGAAATGTGACGTGCTAGCCAAATTCTGACGACAGCATCGTTATCAGCGTCAAAAAATACTTCGGAAATGATATTTCGCAAGTCAAAGATAAAATCAGTGTTATACATTGATTTGTGTATTATTGCGATAAAATTGTTACTTATTGTTAATTGGAGATCATTAACTGGAGAGCGTAAAATTGAGCGTTGTTAAATTTAGTAGTTAAAATATTGCAAATGCTAAAAAAATAATTAATTTTTTATATATATGTATTAAATTTAATCATATTATCAAAATAAAAGAATAATAAGCGATTCGTATTATAAATTACATTTTTATTTTATAGATTTATTTACCTTATATTGATATTATTTGTATAGCAACGCTTATTTATTATAAGCTTATATTGTACTATTTATTATAAAATTATTGTTATATTGCACTCATAAATATTTGTCCATTGATACTGTTTTATATTTTTCAAAAGATATATTATGTACCGTGTGTTGCATCAACATATTGATCAATATGTGGCGAGTCATTTATATAATATAACAATAAATATAATATCTTTTCTAACAGGCATTACATTTATAAAATTGATCGATATATCATAATACATTTTATAAATGTAATACCTGCTAGTGAAGGCATTACATTTATAAAATAGCCGATATATACTGAACATATACACATATGATCAATATGTTCACTCGTATATAGAGGATGTTTCAGACCTAACGCACCACCTGCTAATTATAGATTCTTGAAGTAATTTGGAAACGAAAAAAAGACCTTGGAGTCCCCTAGATCCAGGTGATCACAAAGGGTTAATTAAAATATGCATTAATTTATAAGCGATCACGAATTATTTCAATATTTTATACTTTTTGTAAAATTAATTTATAACGTTTTTAGTACGTCATATACAGAATATACACAACAAATCAAATTATAAACCGAGATGTACTCTATGCAGCTGAATCTTGATGCCTAATAACATTTCCTGTTAAAGAAATGTACCATTTTTGTACATTTGATACTTTTTACGTTAAAAATAGTTCGTCTATTTTTATTACAAAAACATTTACCGTGCATACAAAGCACATGAACATGACTATGAATTGATTTTGATACACGTCATAATATCTCGCTATTAAATTGGGTATGTGAAGTTAGCACCCCAACTATAATACTCAGGAGTTCTGATTAGAATTCCCGTTTCTTTTTGACGAGACAAAGAGTTCTATATAATTTATAACAAGAGTTCCGCGTAATAAGTATTTTTAAACAATTTTTTAAAAATGGGGTGCTAACTTCTTATCGAAAATCGAGATCCAATAGTTCTGAGCGGCCCAATAGCTTCATTTCGTGAATACCTAGAGTTCCCGATACATAAAAAAAATTTTTGAAAAATAAAAAATTAAAAATTTTTGAAAAATCAATTTTTAAATACAATAGTTCTGAATAGAGTTCCTGCTTCCTTTCAACGATACGAAAAGTTCTCTGTACTTTTTAACTCGAGATTCCCTTAATAACAATTTTTAAACAATTTTTTAAAAATGGGGTGCTAACTTTTTATCGAAATTCGAGCTCGGATAGTTCTGAGCAACTTAATAGCTTTATTTTGTAAATACCTAGAGTTCCTAATACATAAAAAACAATTTTGACATACAACAAAATTTATAAATAAAAAATTTTTTTTTTAATTTTTTTATCAATAGTTCTGTCACATGTTAATTGTCATTCTGTCTATTTCGAAGAGTTCTAAGCGATTAAAATCAACACAGACCCAAAAATAAAAGAGATATGTATTTAAAACAAAATTTGAAAAATTGGTTGCAAAAGCACATATCTCCTTATGTAGCCATCCAATCGCATTTTCACCTAATACTTTTCGTCAGGGCTCGTCGGAAACTGCCCAGAATGCCAGTCAGAACTACTCAGTACTCTCAAAAAATTTTTAATGACACTTCCCATATAGCGTATCTCGCAAATCGTTGGCCCAATCGCTTTTTCACCTCATATTTTTCGTTAGAGCTCGTCGAGAACTGTCCAGAACGCTGATCAGAACTACTAAGTACTCTCAAAAAATTTTCTCAAAAAAAGAGAAGTTTTAAGTACATATCGCTTTTATTTTTGGGTCTGTGTTGATTTTAATCGCTTAGAACTGTTCGAAATAGACAGAATGACAATTAACATGTGAAAGAACTATTGTATAAAAAAATTTTTTTTTTAATTTTTATATTTTTTTTAAATAAATTTTGTTGTATGTCAAAATTGTTTTATATGTATTAGGAACTCTAGATATTCACAAAATAAAGCTATTAAGTTGCTCAGAACTATTCGAGCTCGAATTTCGATAAAAAGTTAGCGCACCCCATTTTTTAAAAATTGTTTAAAAATTGTTATTAAGGGAATCTCGAGTTAAAAAGTACAGAGAACTCTTCGTATCGTTGAAAGGAAGCAGGA
>NW_017295873.1:331259-335197 GCF_001594075.2 Trachymyrmex cornetzi | reverse complement strand
TCTAAAAATTGATTTTTCAAAAATTTTTAATTTTTTTTTATTTTTCAAAAATTTTTTTTATGTATCAGGAACTCTAGGTATTCACGAAATGAAGCTATTGGGCCGCTCAGAACTATTGGATCTCGATTTTCGATAAGAAGTTAGCACCCCATTTTTAAAAAATTGTTTAAAAATGCTTATTAAACGGAACTCTTGTTATAAATTATATAGAACTCTTTGTCTCGTCAAAAAGAAACGGGAACTCTAATCAGAATTCCTGAGTACTATAATTAGGGTGCTAACTTCACATACCCGATTCAGTGATGGAATGAAGATAGAGCAATGATTGGGAAAAGGAATAAAAATGATGGACGCGAATACCTACGTTTCTAGTGCTCTAATATTATCATGCCTGAGTGCGCGAATTGTCAGCTCCGTAATTAGTGAACTTTAATCGCTACTAATTTAAAAACTCTATTATAGCCTCGACGTTTTGATGTTAGACTTTTTGTCTCCAAATTACTTCAAGAATTTGTAATTAGCAGGTGGTGCGTTAGGCCCAAAACACCCTGTATATGTAATATAATTGTATATTTAAAGGATATTTAAAAAGTTTTTATGTATTTTGAACAAAGCCAAAGAGAGCTCTTACGAAAAAATACACTCTTGGCGATTCGAAATAACACCTAATTGAGTGTTAACTCCCAAATAAACTTCCAACTTGAGGATTAAGATTCAATTTGAGTGTCATTTCGGACCGCCAAAGGTGTATTTTTTCGTATAATTATGATATAACTGTATTTAAAAGAACAACCGCAAAAAATGCCTGTTTTTCGGTCTTCGATTTGGAATCGAATTTTATGCCAAATAATAGCTTATGATGAAACATTACTCACAAAACAGTTTTACGTTGAGCTTGCGATTGGTTTCAGAAATATGCGCCAAAGGGGTTACCAACTACTAAGAAAATGAGACACTAACAACGTTTTATAGCACAAATTTTTGTTGAATTTTTTCCAAAGTCGGTACCTATGGGTTCTTTGAGTTGCTAATTACGAATCTGATGTCAGATTTTAATAATTTAAGATAGCGGATATAAATGGCAGACACAAATACTGAAACAATCATTCACTTCTATGGAAACTGTTAAGTTGTAGTTTTTTCGGCTCGCTGATTATGAATTTTCTATCACATTTTGGAATGTAATCAATGACAATTTCTGAGTGAAAAAAGTATTTTTTTTATTACTTTTTCATAAAAAAGATCAAATTCAAGTTAATACGTTACATGCAAAGGATAACGTGACAGTTTTGCTTGCTATACTTAGAAGAACATTTTGATCTTGCATCGTCCGCTGAATAATTTCTTGATATCCTGCCTTCGGTGAAGGTAAAGGTAAATTTGATAGAAAATTCATAATCAGCGAGCCGAAAAAACCACAACTTAACAGTTTTCATGCACTGAGAAAAAAATGCTGTTGATTCAATTAAAGTCTATATTACGAGCTGTCACTAACATAAGTAATTAATTCATATTTTTATTGACGTAAAGACTTGATTATTTAAATAATAATTTACGTTTTTATGTCAATAAAAATATACATGAATTTATCATTTATGTTAGTGACACCCCGTAATATAGACTTTAATTGGATCAACAGCATTTTTTTCTCAGTGTAGAAGTAAATGGTTGTTTCAGTATTTGTGTCTGCCATATTATATTCGCTATCATGAATTATTAAAATCTAACATCAGATTCATAATCAGCAACTCAAAGAGTACCGATTTTCAAACAAATTTAATAAAAATTCGTATTATAAATCGTTGTTAGTGTCATATTTTCTTTATAGTTGGTAACCCCTTTAACGATCTATATTTTTGAAACCAATCGCATGTTCAACATAAAACTTTTTTAATATTTTATCATGAACTATCATTTGACATAAAATTCGAATCTAAAATCGAGGACCAAGACACAAGCGAAAAATTCATTCTTTTTGCGGTCGTTATTTTTAAGGGTCTAGTCTGGTGTTCGGGCTCATTTCGGAAGCTTATTTTATGATTTTTTTTTTACAACAAATGCAATCAAATCCGCTTTTCGCACACGTATTTATTATAATATTAAGATACTAAAATAATTTTTTTTTCTGATTTTTTGTGTAATTAGTATTTTTTATTAATAATTAAATTTGGCGGCTTTAAATTGATGCAGGTCGCTGGCGCAGGTAAAATCTCCAGTTGTGCTTATCTGAAACAAAAAAATCAAATTGATTATTGTTCTGTAGGCTATTGGCTATCGCCCGTAGTAAAATTAAACATTTTTATTAATAAATAACAAAATGGCGTACTTATAAAAAAAAAGTGTAAAAATCATGACTTTTTTCCATAGAAAATCGGTTAAAAAAATAGAAATTTATTAAAAATAAGTAATTTTACTACCGGCGATAGCCATTGTTGTGTGGAATAACATTAAAAATTTGAAGCAATCGGTTGAATAGATTTTTTTAAATCACCTGCGCCGCTTACAAAAACGTTGTTTTGAGAAATCGCAAAAACGTTGTTTTGAGAAATCGCGTAAGAAGTTTTGATTATATCTTTCTTATAAAAAAATTATACTCACATTAATCCGCTATGCCTGGTGCGTACAACAATCCTTCGGTTTCCTCAAAGACTTCGTTTTCGGCGACTTTTTCAGATCTTCGTGACGATCTGGCCAATTTTGCAGCGTCGGATGTTGACTTTTCCGCATTTTGAATTCGGCAGTCTTTGTATATCTGTGCGTAAGCCATGCCTTTCGGACCGATTGTCACACCCATTATCTTCATAATTTTCAAGACAGGCATAAACCCTTCATTGAATACGCATGCAGCTGTTAGTGTAGTAATTTCTAGTGTCATTTTTCCTACAAAAATATATTTTGGAGCCAAATTCCAGACGCAGTGATTAAAACTTTCATTGTTATTCTGATTGTTCTTTCCCAAGCATCTTTCCAGTAGATCATTCGACGATAATTCTTCGTATATCGGCTTTAAAATTGTTGCTGTGTCGTCATCAAATGCGGGTGGATGTGTAAAAGTACCTTGTTGATTTTGAGCTTTGAATTTCTGATATTCGCACCATGAAGTCAATCCTTGTGGGCAGTACGAATGTTACGGATTTTTGTCTGTGGAAGATAAGTGAAAAAATGTTGCCCACACTGCTTTATTCATTTCTTCAACAGAATCAGAATTTCTTAAAATTGCTAATCCATAATAAGTGCTCAGCTTTATCATTAATTTGTTGGTTAATGAGAGTGTTTTAACTTTTGCAGGAACACTTTTTACCGATGAATCTCTTTTCATTTTACGTCTTTTTGCTGGTACAGCTTCATGTTCTTCAGTTTCTTTGTTGTTAACTTTTTGAAATTGTTTCTTGGCTTTAGAAAACTGCGTTAATGATTTCTTTCCTTCTTTGACACGCCTGTACATCCGTTTCTTGACATGCAGTACACATTCTTTTTTTTTCAACTTTAGGATTGCCATCATAAGGATCAGCTTGCAATAAATTTGTAAACGTTTTTGAATCGCCATCTCCTATGTATCGTTTGTATTTTACATCAAACTGTGGAACAGATCGTTTGAACATTTCGATTATCCCATCTACTTCCATTTTCCCTGAACTTTCTTCGTGGTTTGCTATGCAACTATCTTTGTATTCCTCATACCAGAGCAAGTATTCATCAGTTTTTTCTTTTCCTGACCATTTTTCACAAGCTTTACATACTTTTGATTTTATTATCACATCCACAATTTTATTCGAATATTTTCCGATTAATGAAACAATACCCAACAGCGATGTAAATCCACGCTTCGTCCATGAACCATCGCCAGAAACCGTGATCTCGTCCTCGGGATAGCCATTTTCAACGTTCTTCTGTTTTTCTTCATTCACTGCTTTTTTAACCCTTAGTGGCCACACCTC
>NW_017295873.1:315340-330879 GCF_001594075.2 Trachymyrmex cornetzi | reverse complement strand
CGTCGAGAAAACGAACGCTCAAAGCGCCGCCATGCGATTTTTCGGCTTCCTATGTAATGGAGTCACATCTCGGACGTGTCTACTAGTGACAGATGTCAATACTTGTATCAATTTCAAATGTTTTAGAACTCTAATTTCACTTTTCCTAAGCCTTGGGGTACAAAGTCACCCCGTGTGGCCGCTAAGGGTTAAAAACTCACTTACGGCTTTTACGGCAATATGTACATATATGTTTAAGTATTGAATAAAAAGTACTTTTACTCATTTTCTCCAGTTCCATTACCGAACAAAAAACTTGAATGCCAGACAAACCGACGCCAAGTAGCCGCATAGCAAAACAAAAACGTCTGTTAATTTCATACGCATTTTTTATCATTGGGCAAGAGTTAATTTTAAATTCCCGGCAAGAACATTTTACCACTATTTTAAATCCCAATCCTTGCGGAGATTGTTTTAAAAATTGTACTTCACCACTACAAACTTTACACTTCACTAATGATTGCAACGCAGTAAAAACTAAACTAAAACTCAGCAAACTGTAACTAAAAGCGTCATCGTATGCAACTTCAAAATCATTAGTATATTTTAATTTCTCAGCGGATGTACTGACAAATTCACTATTTTGTTCCAATGTATATTTATTGCCCCGAAAATATCTTTTTTTTCCGTCATAACTTGGACGCTTTCCGTCATAACTTGGCACTTTTTTTACTTTGCTTTTTATCCATTTTCACCGAGATTTTCACACGATGCTCAGTCATTGAAGGCCAGAATTCAACTGCCGAATTCCTCCGACCTCCGAACTTTCAAGCAGGTATGAGCCTGTCGAGACAAGAATGGACGGGTAAGACTGCCGCGGTGCAGCTGCCGCGTCGCGCGCCGTTCGCAGCGGGCGGTCTTCGGGCGCTCACGTTTTTGACCTGTAACTTTCTCAAGAGTTTGTACTTTCGAAAAATGTAAGAAACAAAAAAGCGATTTTTTGAAGCCCGAACACCAGACTAGACCCTTAAGTAAGGTTTACCCCTTGTAAAATAAAACATTATAAAAATTTTTTAATTAAATTACAAAAATTCTATTGGTAGGTACATATTTACGAGTTATACTTCATATGAAGTTCAATTTAATAATGACAAGATGGTAAAGTTGATATAAGTCTTCAAATGTGTGAAGTTCATATTGTCGTGTCTTTTATGATCAAATATATAAGCTTTGTTTTTTATTTATATTCCTATTAACACAATATTTTTACTAATTTATTTATTTATTTGTTATGAAATATCTAATAAAATAAGGATTTGATTTGAAATCAATTTCCAAGAGAAATCTTAACAAGACGATAACTGTAAATTAATAAAATATACAAACGGTAATAATTGAATATCACCGGCATGAATCATTTGCATCATATAATTAATAAATAAATGTTCATATCCTTTTTTTCAAGAAGATATGAGAAGTATTCGACGTAAAGTTATTTGTGACAGAAGGTTTAAGTTAATATTTATTTAATGATAGATGTTCCTTCATACTTGCAAACAGCTTCTAATCCTTTTTTTATACTTATATTAGCACTTTGTTAAAATACATTAACTGCTTTCACGAATGGGACGTTTAATGGACACTAATTAACAAAATAACTATGTGATATTTTATTATTTTTTTCGAATTTAAAATTACTTGAACTATAATTATAAGGCTCAGAATTGAAATGAAATTTGGAACTGTGTGTGTGAAATGAAAATTTTTTTCGAACATAAAGGAATATATTTTTAAACAATTGCTACGTCATCCTAACTTAAAAGACTGAGTATTAATAACCTTAGATTTTTAATTATTTTATTATGTACCTTATTATACAGAAAGTAATTATTAGCAAAAAAAATTAAACTTTGCTTCGATTTTGAGCATGACATATGTTGTCGAAGTTATGATCCGAAGTAATTTTGCTTTAATGATTAGGTGGCGGTCTTCTTCAGTTTCTGAGATATTTAAAATTAAAATGTAATTTCAGTAGTAAATCTCCACCTTAGAAGACAAAACTCCGAATATCTCGATCTATACAGAGTGATTCAGAACAACCCCATGTCTTTGTAAAGATGTATTCCTGACTAAATTCTGGGACGATTTTTCCTTTACGAAAATTTTATCCGACGCTTACTTTTCGAGTTATTAAAAGATAAAGTTAGTGAATTACGGGTCACGTACAGAAGCAGAGGCGGCGCACTCATCGTCCGATGCGAGCAATCACGAGGGACACTTGTTGCGATTAGCTATCTAAGAACATAGAGTTATTCTGTTTCACATAATACAAACACATAGGTGTTGTGGGGTGATGTGGAACATGGGGTGATGTGCAACACCGCCGGTTTTAACTCGATGTACGTACACCGAACCCTGGCTGCGAGCTGTCTCGTAAATTATATATCAAAAACAAGTTACAAAAACAAGTACAAAAAACAAAAACGCGTCTGTTCAATATCGAAATGTAGTCAGAAACCAGCGGTGTTGCACATCACCCCACAACACCCTACACATACTCATCCAAACATATATACACTCTCTCTCCTCCCTCTTCCACCCTCTCTCCTCCCTCTTCCACCCTCTTTCCCTCCCTAAATTGTAAATACGTAACCAATAGGAAATAAAGTCCATATCAATCAAAGCTGGATCTTTAGTGCTTAAATAATGCAGCGTTAATATACTATGTATTAAACTCTACCAAACTGCGCGTCGAATTGCTTTTTCAGTCTTAAAACGTTATATCAACAAAACTACCGTAGTGATATCACAAATTAAATTGCCCAGCAATTTAATAATTTGATGTTCACAGTCACCTTAGAAAAATCTTAATAGATAATGCTGATAAACATATTGAAATCATTAAATAATTTATTGCAAAAAATTATTTTGGCCGAGGATCGAACTCGGATCTCTAGCATTCCGTGCGAGCATCCTCAATATTAGACTGCCGAGACAAGTGCCTCGATAGTCTAAACTCATAGCCTAAAAGCATAAGACACTCACACGGAATGGAAGAGTATCAAATTATTGCTATACAATTTAATTTATAATATTACTAGTAGTTCTATCGGTATAGCGTTTTTAACTCTTGAACACCACACTATTTTCGCCACCTGATTTCACCACACATGGGTTACGGTAACCCTGGAGTCTTCTTTTGCTTTTATCTCAGGATCTAATGCATCAATTTTAACTTCTTTTTTTTTAATCGATACAACAGATAGTAAGGAAAAAGAATATATAGATAAGAATAACATAAAACTTCCGAAAACCAAGATATTTTGAAAAAAAGGAAGAAAGAAATTTCAAAATTTTAAATAAAAATCGTTGTTTTTTAAATAAATTAGTTATTTTCCAAAAAAATGATACAAGATTTTAATTTACGGAAATCGAAACATATTAAGTTGTATTTTAAGAAAAAAAATACATTATCCTAAAAAATATATTTATTCGACGAGGTTAAATTTGGGTAATTTTCAAGTAATACGATAAAGTTAGTGCAAAAGTCTTTATTATATGACATATAAATATACAAATGAAATTATTCATTGATTTGCGTGGAACAAGCTAAACAAATTTTTGCGACATGTTCCCTACACATTGGCTGTTGGCACTGCAAGCATATGTAATAAGTTTTCCTATCTAAAGCCTATGGACAGAATGAACATCTTCTTTGTTTTTCTATTTTGTTTACAGCTAATATATATATCGCGCGGATCTTGATCTTCTAGAATGTCTGTGTGTTTCATGAATTCTTCGATTTGAATTCGTAATCTTGTTCGTATATTTACTTACAATTTGATTTCGAAATAAAAAACGTAATAACCACACAGGGTTAGCGTAACCCACATAGTAAGTTCATGGCGTTCTATCTCGACTAGTTCGTGCACACTGAGACTGCCAGGCGGATATGTAATAGGGACGCGAAAGTTTTTTTCCCCCACTGCTCCTACTCCACACTTCTGATCGTTCACAAACGCCACGCGTTTTTTCAAACAGACTGGGTTACCGTAACCCAGGGTGGTGTTCAAGGGTTAAGACCAAAAAATCAATTCGACGCTTAGTTTGACAGGATTTGATACGTAGTACATAAATTCACATCGAAATATTTAAGTACTAAAGATCCAGCTTCAACCGTTATAGGCTTTATTTCCTATTAGTTTATTTCCTATTAGTTATGTATTCATATGTAAAGTCCAATAAAATTCTTTAAACAAACGGCTTTCAAACAAATCAAATTTGACAATGAAGGAGCATAAAAGCCAACGCAGGATGACAATAATATATTACTTTACTTTACATATATCTCGATAAACGTTTCGACCATATATGGTCATCATCAGTATCGCAAATCAAACATATCAACCGCTACTTATAAAATTATCGTTAATTCATTGTCTACAAAATATTTATATTAACACAAATGTTTGTCACGAAAGGATTCTTCATTCTCTTTGTCCCGTTACAAAATACTGCATTGTTGAATGCGAAAATTATTGTTACTTTATTCGAAATCACACCGGCATCTCAGACTCTCACAGGATTCCCAAATTCTATATAAATTATATAAACAACAATCTAAATTATGTATTGGTCATTCATTAGATATGATAACCATAAAGTATGAAAATCAACTAGTCATATTGTACGTTAAAAAAATTAATTTAAAAATATGTTAAATTATAAGTAACAATAAAAAGTTGTTTTTTAATAGTACCTGTGAGTCGAACAGAAATACCAATGGATAAATCATAAAATATCACATGTTAAAATCACTAACAACATCTCAAAAAGACATGTATCGTCAGAAACACCAATGAATAAACCGCAAAGTATCATATGTTAAAATCACTGACAAGATCTCAAAAAGATATGTATCGTCAATGTGACAGTGAAGAAAAGACAGTGAAGTATCAGACTGTCACAGCAGTCACATTATATAAATTTATAAGTCTTAAATTTTAACTTTTTGACTAGTAATTTTTTATATATTTATACATCTTTAATCTTTAAATTTTTTACTAGTAATTTTATATATTTATACAATTTTAATCTTATAATAATTAACGTGGGGACTAATAGTTTAAGTAATTGCACATATATTTATTGAGCTCATAATCATAATGACTGGTACAAGCAACTTGAGACGCATCTTGTCTACATCATACGTTGAAAGAACGTAAGATCATAACGATAATCGTGAAAATTCTCTACCAACTAGTCGTTCAACCGATTGCGAGCAATTTTGTTTTCACCCTCCATCTATGGTTGTTACATCGGATTCACATAAGGTACGAACTACATATATTTATAAGAATATTTCAATGCGTCTTTTATACCATTTATTAATGACTTAATTAGTGACTATTCAAAATACATCTGACTTTTTCACTGCGATTTTGTTCTGCGAATTTATAACATCTGATGATGGCACAATTATGATGCCGAAACATATAATGTAATACAATGTAACGTTAAGTTTTTTAAATTAAATTGATATTTTATATCAATTTATCAGAATGTTAAAACTTTAAACGTTTATTACACATATCTATATTCGAATTTGATTCTAATTTGCCCTTCTATGTTCTTGATATTTTTAATATACTTTTAAATTTATCTTTTTGACGTACAACATGACTAGTTGATTTTCATACTTTATGGTTATCATATCTAATGAATGACCAATACATAATTTAGATTGTTGTTTATATAATTTATATAGAATTTGGGAATCCTGTGAGAATCTGAGATGCCGGTGTGATTTCAAATAAAGTAATAATAATTTTCGCATTCAACGACGCAGCATTTTGTAACGAGATAATGAGAATGAAGAATCCTTTCATGACGGACATTTGTGTTAATATAAATATTTTGTAGATGATGAATTAACGACAATTTTGTAAGTAGCGGTTGATATATTTGATTTATGACACTGAGGATGACCAGATATATGATCGAAACGTTTATCGAAATATATGTAAAGTAATATGTTATTGCATTGTCACCTTGCATGAAGCTTATGCTCCTTCATTGTTCAAATCCAATAAGATTCTTATTGTTTGTAAATTATAAACTTTCTTCTTTACCACAATACAGGCGAATAATGTTTTACCATAATATAAAAAATGCTTCTACATGTTTCTTGAAGAAAAATTTTTGTTTGTAAAGATATTCTGCATAATATTTGTTTTGAGTATTGTGGGATATTTAAACGAATATCTCTCTAAGCTTTTTCTATATTTTAAATATGAACTTCATTATCAGGATTTATAAAATTATACGGATGATTGTAACTGTTGAGTATTTGTGTTGTTAGATTCAAATTAATTATATGCTTTCCGACAATCAAATACATTAATTGTACCCACAATCCATTTTTGTTTTATTGTTGATAATGTTTCTAAGTACACATTCAATAAATCATTTTTTTTGTTTCGCGTTCAATTTCACGAAAGATCTATTGTCCAGTTGCAAGTTGATCTTTGAATTTTCGCTTTCCAATCTTAGCTTCATCTATTTCCACCACAATATTTTTTCCTCCAATCATTTCATCTGTATCATCAATCTATTCAAGACAAAGTTAACGCTGAGTCTACAATAGGAATCATAAATGGTCGTATGGTCTTAAGTCGTAGGAAATCGGTCAATCATATTCGATTATTTTCTTCATATTTGATTGTGATTGGTTAATTTCCTACGACTTAAGACCCCACAACAGTGTTCTCAGATCCTGGAACCCCCTCTCTCTTTGGCGTGGGATCTCACGTGTTTTCGTTATGTGATCTCGTGTGATCTTACTACCACATGCTACGATACCATATGCGTTTGAACTTAGCAATCATGTAACGAGATCACGTAAAACTCCACGCCAGAGAGAAATAGGTCCCACAGAATCTGAGAACACTGTCCCTGACAACTCACGACCATCTATGACTCCTATTATACATAGATGTATAAGAGAAATAATTCGGGGAATATTTCTAATAATTTCGAGAAATAATTCCAATAAGAAAATAAAAAATACTTTGACAGACACGCGCAAAGATAAATATAACAAAAACTAACCTCACGCAAAAATTTGACCAATGGACCATTGTGATAAATATAATAAGGTAATACCAAATTCTTCCATTAAAAACGTTTGTCGAGGAGAGCGTATTGTTAAAAAGTATTCAGTAAAGAATAAATTTATATATTCATTGTAGATGTACATTCGAAAACCATGTCTTATATTCAGTGGATTCAATCTGAAGTTATACAATATTTTGTATTGTTTCTTATTTTTATATTGTTTATATTTCGTGCTTTTAACAAGAAGCATATACTTCCAATTTAAATCCAACATTGTTTCACGTGAATATTTGATACATTCAAGAATAATTTTTTTAATCAGGAAATCTATTAACTTATCTTTATCTTCAACAAGACTCAAAAACTTATTATAATAGTTGCATGTTGAAAGCTGTTTAAAAATTGACAAGAATGGACAAAATTCATTGACGATATTTTAAACCTTTATATTGAAACGTAGTTATATCAAATACAAGAAAAGTAGCAAATACAAACAAGAAATCCCAATAAAGAAGTACGAATTACAATACAAAACGAATTACACAAAGACAGTAGGAAAAACTGAAATGTACAGGATCCGGCCAAATAACATCTAAAAGCGGGCACAACGTGATTATAAAAAAGTAAAAAAAAATATATGGAATAAAATTTTTCGATTTTCTGCTTAGTTTTCGAGAAAATCGAGTTTTAAAAGCCGCTTCGTACGTAAGCTGTTACGGCTAAGCTACGGTTCGTCGAGCGATGTATAACGCGTATAGTGTTTATAAACAATGATCTACGATGTCGGTCTCATGGCAGTTTTCATTCAAATATCACGACGATGATTTATACGAACAGGGAGCACGTCGATATGAGCAATACTGTAATTAATAAAATAAAATTTCGTTCACTAAAAATTTTCTTTGCGTTTGCCCTCAAACCTATATAGCTTTTAGATTTCGTATAAACATTGTTTATAAACATTATACGCGTTATACGTCGCTCGACTGTAGCTTAGCCGTAACAGCATATGTACACAGCGAATTTTCAAAGATTTTCTCGAAAACTAAGCAGAAAATCGAAAAATTTCATTCTATATATTTCTTTTACTTTTTTATAAGGAATCTTGTCGTGCCCGCTTTTACATGTTATTCGGCCGGATCCTGCATAACCGGGAGTAAAAATTTAATACTTTAAAGTATCTTATCTCAGAAATTATAAGGGATCGCCATCTCATTATTAAATCAAAGTTACTCAGAATCATGATCTTGATAAGATATGTCAAAATCAAGGTTATATCGGCGAGATTTAACCTTTTCTCAATAATTATTCAAATTTATTATCTCATTAATAATGAATGAAAAATAAGTATTTAAATATATTTGAATATCCATTAATGATTTGTCTCTATTTGAATCAAAATGTTATCAAAGTGTTATCAAGGTACTTTTTCCTTTTGCTCCTCAAAATATAAATTTTCATCGATTTTTGCTGCAGCACGAAAAATAAAGTTACGTGTGCTTGACTCAGGTAATTACAGCTGCTTGAAGGTGGATTTGATCTTCACGCGAGATCGTTCCTTCTATTTCACTACGGTTTTCATCCCAGGAATTATTCTAGTAACCAGTTCGTTCATCACATTTTGGCTTGAATGGAATGCCGTACCGGCGCGAGTGATGATTGGTAAGTCTACATAACCTAATTTCATAACTTTTTAAAAAGAAAAGTATACGATACGATGTGTGTATCTTGTTTATATATAGGGTATCTCATCTAACTCGACTATCTGAAATATCTCCCTTGATTTTTATGATAGGAAAAAAATGTTTCAGATGAAAGTGAAATGGTTTCAAGGGGGATGTATTTTGGTCAAGTTGTTTTTCTTTTATCAAAAAGATATGAAGGTCACCTCCACTTTTTTAAATGGAATTGTATAATTTTTTTAACACAATATGATTCTTCTAATTATTTTGCATATAAAAATATTAAAGTAGAGATATAAAAAACCAATAGTTTATGAGATATTTTATACTTTATTTTAACATATATTGACATAAAATGTTAAATAATTCATAAACTAATAATTTTTTTATAATCGTACCTTAAGACTTTTATAAATAGAATAATAAGATGAATCAATTGGTGCAAAGAAAATACATAATTGCTTTAAAAAAATATGTGAGCAAAATGGATAATTTGTTAAAATAAGCAACTATATGTTTTTTTCCACTAATTGATTCATCTCATTATTCTGTTCATAAAAGTATTAAGGAACGATTATTAAAACATTAATAGTTTATGAGTTATTTGACATTTTATATCAATATATGCCAAAATAAAGTATAAAATATCTCAAACTATTGGTTTTTTTATATCACTTAATACTTATATGCAGAATAATTAGAAGAATAATATTGTGTAAAAAAAATTATACAATTCTATTGTAAAAATTAAGGTAACCTTCATATTTTTTTTACGCCTAATCTAGAAGAAAGACAATATAACCAAAACACCCTTTGAAATCATTCCACTTTCATCTGAAATATCTTTTCCTTTCATAAAAACCAAACGAGATATTTCAGATGATCGAGTTAGATGGGACACCCTGCGCGCGCGCACGCACGCGCGCACACACACACACACACACAGGCGCGCGTGCTTGCGCGCAAATCCTAAGCTGCGTTTAGAGACTTTACCCGAGTGCACCCATGCGTCATTTTATTCTTATTTAACATTCTGTAAACACAAGGGTCCTAATAGCCCTGACAGGAATGTCCTACGGATTTCCTAAAAATGTCTCGTTAATTGAGCAGAATATTATGCCCAGTAATAAGTGTTTTACATATAATTATATAAAATTATATAAATATATAATTATATATAAATTTTATATATAATTATATGAAATTTTATGTAATGCTGTAATTCTTATATATATTACAATCGCACTCACAAACATATAATTTCGTCGCTTGTTCACGATCCCGAATCTCTAAAATTTTAAACATGTTTTATCAATCATATGAGCGCGAACGTAGCATGGTAAATAGCGCGCAAGTCTACCATGTTAGGGGACTCGTTCGATCCTCAGCAGATCTAAGAAATTTTCACACGCTCGTATCTCTTCTGCGGTGGTCTGGCAAACCATTAAGAGTATGTATTGTCAAGAAAAATCTTTCAAACTGCCGTTCGGAACCGGCGTCAAATTGTAGGTCCCGTATGCCTGTGTACAACCTTGCATGTGCACCACGAACATATATGTACGACAGGTAGCCCTGTTCAGGCAAGGAAGGCATTGCACGCTATAAAACCGGGGATAGATAGATATCCATCCAGACAGCACACGACATCCATTGGACATCCAGACTTGGTTTCAATCTGGTCCAAACGTCCATGGACTTAGTACAAATGTTTTAAAAACGTACGTTATTCAACGTATAAAGTATGTTCACATTTGGACATTTTAAAAATATTCCTCATACAAAAAATTTTCTAAATCTGCTCACGACGTGTTGCTTTCGCTAACTTGACAAGTGAAAATTTTTGTAAGACCGCACGAGGAATTTTACTTTTGTTAGTATGTACGGATATCTTTTGAACGTCCCATGGACGTCCCTAGGACATCTGTGCTGTGATGAAAATTTTCAACGACGAAAAATCTACCCAGATAACCAAGCATGTGATATCCCACGATATCCTCACAAAACACCGCTACCATACTGTTACTGTACATGATAATTGGTACTGTGAAAGTACAGCATATGATTTCCTAACCTAAAAATAGTCGTAATAACATTAAGATTAAATATTAGACAGTAACTGACTGGATGTTCAGTTGAACTGCACAAATTTCTATTAGGACTATATTCAACAGATGTATCGCAATTATACATCCATGATTATATAGGTATTCGATTATATCATCGAAGTATAGCGGTTTCCATACGATTTCAGAAGTCAAGCATAGTGGATGGCGGTATGTAACTGGATGGGCGACCGCTTCGAAGCACTATGAAATTAGTTCCCGAATTCAGGGAAAAACGTTTTTTTTTTAATTATAATTTTATGATGTATATTATGGAATAAGATATTAATCAATAATAATACTCATATAAGAATCATTTTGTCTTGATTGTGGTCTAAAATTTGTTTAATGTATTAATTTGGTCCAGTTTTAGTACATTGCGTCTTAAAATGGACGTTTTTAAAAAGTCCAAAATGATAACACTGGATGTTTTTGAAACGTTTTTAAAATATCCATGGATCTAATCTGGATGTTTTCGATATGTCCAAAACGTCCAACATGTACGTTTCAAATACATTTTTAAAACGTTACTGTGCTGTCTGGGCACATAAAAATGTACGTTATTCAACATACAAAGTATGTTCACATTTGGACATTTAAAAAATGTTCATCTTATACAAAAAAATTTTCTAAATCTACTCGCGACTTGTTGCTTTCCGCTGACTTGACAAGTGAAAATTTGTTTAAGATCGCACGAGGAGTTTCATTTTCGTTAATATGTACGGACGTCTTTTGAACGTCTCATTGACGTCCCTAGGACATCTGTGCTGTGTTGAAAATTTTGAACGACAAAAAATCTACCCAGATATCCAAGCGTGCGATATCCCACGATACCCGCACAAAATACCGCTGCCGTACTGTTACTGTACATCTGCCACGTGGTGGCGGTGTACGGCGTAACCGTACTGTAGCAGCATAAAAATACATACATACATGTCATGGTTCATGATATTATAGTACAGCGTATCAATTTGTATTGTATACTGTACCTGTACTGCATACTGTTTAGGTACATCATGGCACATAACCCCTACCGTATCAATACGACGTACTATTATCGACAGGAGAGAGACTGTGGAGATTTCTAGTCGAAGATATATATGATAACTGGTACAACGTATAATTTTCTAACCTAAAAATAGTCGTTATAACATTAAGATTAAATATTAGACAGTAAGGGCCTGCGCACAATAGAGGAACAATAATTAGATATTAAGATTTCAACCTATCAGAAACCGTGTATTCTGATGTAATTAGTTTCTTTTCAAGAAGTCCAAAATGGTGTAACACTGGATGTTTTTAAAATATCCATGGATCTAATCTAGTTTTTAATATGTCCATAACGTCTAACATGTACGTTTTAAATATACTTTTAAAACGCTACTGTGCTGTCTGAGTAAATTATCAGTCATATACTCTCGACATAGATCTAGCGTGATATCAGAGTGATACCTAATGTAATATCTAACATAATCGCCAATAGTGATATTTGTTCTCGATCGAAGAAAAATTGCGTTCGACTGAATGCCGAGCTCACTGAGAGAGAGCGCGAGGGATACCATGGGAATGAAAGATAACTTTGGTAGAGTCAGCTTTGATCTTAAATAAAATATAGCTAGTAAGTTTATTTTTTACATTATTGTTAATTCGTTCTATAATTTGTTTTTAATTTATTTAAGCCGTTTATAATTTAAATTTATTTTATGTTTTGTTTTATCTAACATTGAGAATGACCCAAGTAGGGTCGAAACGCCGTTTGTAATTATATTTTTGTTTTAATTATATTTTATTATTTACATTACGTTGTTTTTTCTATGGCTCGTAGCTCTTCTCTACATAATTTATTATTTAATAATTAATTAGTGCTTTCTTTATCAAAAGATTCGATGTATTTCTCTATGTACATAGCTGATTGATTTTCTTTTAAGTCTTAGAGTCATAATTCTTAACTTACTTAAAACTAGGTCGCTTCCTATGTTTGCTGATGTCAGTGCTCTAGTATCCAGGATCAGTGAGAGGTTTATGCTCCGATTGGTTAGTATCTTATCTTGCGGAGGTATACTTTCAATGAATTAGAGTAATTGTTCATAGAAGGCATGTTTTTCTGTCTTGATCTTGTTCATATACTAAAAATCTGGGGCGTATCATGTGCATTCTGTCCCTCATTCTCAGTGTACACAGTATGCGTTCATTTACGTATTGTATCGTGCTCTCTCGTGTTTCTGTTTACTACTGTATATTAAAATATAGTTGTTGTATTTGGAAGATCCGCATCCCTTTTTACTTGTCTCCGATATTGCGCATATGTTGATATTATATCTATTAAGTTCCATCAGTATCTCCTGATCCTTTTGGTTTCACGATTTTATGCTCCAGCACGCAGTAAGTCCTCTTTCTATAGTCGTTTCCTTCTTCTTGCCAAGTTGTTTCTAGAAATCCGTATCTGAGATCTGTATCTGAGACATTTCTGATGTTTCTTTGAGTATTTTAACATTTTATCTTAGACAGGTTTATCATAGACTAGCCTTGTCTATGAACCTTCCTCTTTTTTCCAAGCTTGGGACCGGCAATACGGTGTTGTCAGGAGTTGTAATCTAGAACATATGTTAGGATAATAGTGTATATATCAAAACATAATCTCTCTTAATTTACTATTTTGCGTTAAGAAGCTAGAATCAAAAGTTTCAGAATCATGCGCAATAAGTTTTTACACAGATGCTCGGCGCTTGATTCTCCCATGTAATGGCATATTAACAACACAACTGGATTAGAGTCCAAGAAAACCGAGATGCGACATTGAGTCGGATTGCGCTAGATTACTGAGGGCATTTTTTTCCACAAGGATACTCATTGGCGTAGAATCTCACGTGATTTTATTACGTGATCTTGCTCACCACCACATGCTACGGTAGTCTACGCGTATGAATACAATGTGAAAAAATGACGTCGTGATCACGTATTGGTTGTCTAAATCACCTGATTTGGTCATCCAATCAGATAATTTTTTTCACCTGTCGTCTTTCTTTATTTAGGCCTCTATAGTGGACGACAGCAGGTCAATGTTACTAACGGTGCCCTTTTTTCTGGCGTATACGCACTATTTCGGTAGCGAATAGTGGCGTTCCAGTACTTTGACAGTTTTGAAGGGCACTAGATTGGAGGTTAAAGTATAACTAGTAAGAAGTAAGATCCAATCATGTAAAATGTACAACATACGTACGATAGAGAGCACTAATGATCAGTCAAAGTTAGATGTTCCGAATAATACAATATTCCTGATTTATAAATTTTAAGATATAATCGCGAATCGAAACGTTCGGTCATTCCCATATATATGAAAGTAAATTTGTCTCAGATGTGACTGTATGCCGAAACGTTCAAACTTTTAATCACAAACAATCTGAGATGCTAATAACCCAGACAGCACAGTAACGTTTTAAAAATATATTTAAAATGTACATGTTGGACGTTTTGGACATATTAAAAACATCTAGATTAGATCCATGAATATTTTAAAAATATTTTAAAGACATCCAGTGTTACCATTTTGGACTTCTTAAAAACGACCATTTTAGGACGCAATGGATTAAAACTGGATTAAATTAATTCATTAAACAAATTTTAGACCACAATCAAGACAAAATGATTCTTATATGAGTATTATTATTGATTAATATCTTATTCCAGAATACACATCATGAAGGCGATGGGCTATCCTATTTCTCCTGTAATCGCTAACATCTTCATGGAGCATTTTGAGAAAGAGGCCTTCAGAAAAAACCTGGAAGTTTGGTTCCATTATGTAGACGACACATTCGTGGTATGGAGACACGGCAGAGCCGAACTACAAAAATTCCTTATTTTCCTCAACAAACAACATCCAAATATCACTTCACTATAGACATAGAGGAAAACGGAAAACTCCCTTTCCTAGATGTTCTTGTCTCTAAGAAAGCTGACGGTACCTTAGGCCATCAAGTGTACAGAAAACCAACACACACAGATAGATATCTACATGCCGAGTAGATATCTATGCACCACCACCCAGCACAAAAACAGTCAGCAATCAACTCACTAGTACATAGAGCTTTCACCATCTCTGACAAAGAACATCTACAGATAGAACTCAACCACCTCAAAGTAGCCTTACAGAAAAACGGACACGACAAAAAAGACATAACCAAAATAATCAATAAACATGCAAACAAGACAACGGTCTCTGACACAACCAGATGAAAGGATCCCAACCATTCTCCCCATACGTCAAAGGAACAGATCGGATTGGCAGGATATTAAACAAATACAATATCCGAGCTATCTTCAAACCACCCAAAAAGATAGGACAAATCTTAAGAAATCCTAAAGATCAAAGACCTCCATTCAGTTCTGCAAGAGTATACAAAATACCTTGTTCCTGCGGGAAAGTATACATTGGAGAAACCGGGAGAATGGTCAACCTACGGATCAAAGAACACCAACGTAATGTCAGACTAAAACACACCACGCAGTCGGCATTATCAGAACACAACATCGAAAAAGGACATCAAATACTGTTTGACAAAACGACCACAATAGCCAGTACATCATACTTTCCAAGAAAGTATAGAGAAGCCATAGAGATACAAAAACACCCTAACAATTTAAATAGAGATAATGGCTA
>NW_017295873.1:313020-315202 GCF_001594075.2 Trachymyrmex cornetzi | reverse complement strand
CCTGGAGGAACAGCTCAGTATCAGGCTGCTCCTCGCCCTGATGAAGTGGACTGCAAGGTTCACGAAACGTTGGCATCTCAAGAATGGATCTGGACACGAAAGAAATCCGCGAAACGCATAACCTTTACACATCATGAAATTATAATAGAAAAACGTTTTCCCTGAATTCGGGAACAAATTTTACAGTGCTTCGAAACGGTCACCCATCCGGTTGCATACCGCCACTATCCTTGACTTCTGAAATTGTATGGAAACCGCTGCACTTCAATGATCCACGAACACCCATATAATCATGGATGTATAGTTATGATACATCTGTTCAATATGGTTCTGACAGAAATTTGTGCAGTTCAACTGAACATCCAGTCAGTTACTGTCTAATATTTAATCTTAATATTATAACGACTATTTTTAAGTTAAGAAATCATACGCTATACTTTCACAGTATCAGTTATCATGTATATCGTCTTCGACTAGAGATCTCCACAGTCTCTCTCCTGTCGATAATAGTACGTCGGTTATGTACCATGATATACCTAAACAGTATGCAGTATAGACTTTTTTGTCATTAAAAATTTTTAACACAGCACAGATGTTCTAAGGACGTCCATAAGACGTTCAAAAGACATCCGTACATACAAACAAAAGTGAAACTCTTCGTGCGATCTTAAAAAATTTTTCATTTGTCAAGTCAGCGAAAGCAACACATCGCGAGCAAATTTAGAAAATTTTTTGCATAAGATGATGTACCTAAACAGTATGCAGTATTGATACGCCGTACTATAATATCATGTACACTTTTCATGCTGCTACCGTACAGTTACGCTGTACACCGCCACCTCGTGGCAGTACAGTAACAGTACGGTAGCGGTATTTTGTGCGGGTATCGTGGGATATCGCATGCTTCGTCATCTGAGTAGATTTTTTGTCATTAAAAATTTTCAACACAGTACAGATGTCCTAGAGACGTCCATGAGACGTTCAAAAGACATCCGTACATACTAACAAAAGTAAAGCTCCTCGTGCGATCTTAAAAAAATTTTCACTTGTCAAGTCAGCAAAAGCAACACGTCGCGAGCAAATTTAGAAAATTTTTTGCATAAGATGAATATTTTTAAAATGTCCAAATATGAACTACTTTGTACGTTGAATAACGTACGTTTTTAAAACTTTGTACTAAGTCCATGGACGTTCGGACTAAATAAAAACCAGATTTGGACGTTCAATGGACTTTGTGTGCTCTAAGTACGGTTCTTCACGACTTTCAATCACAGAACTGTGTTAGCATTTTAAGACATTACTCAAGATGTTCGTAAAATAAAAGAACTATGAATGTCGGCCTAAATAATGCGATGATTTTTTTTAGAGATAATATTACGCGAAAGTAAGAATTTCGAGTTTCTGCACAGATTTCAATCCGATAGGAGAGCCGTCGTAAGTAACAGAATAAAGGTTAAATTATCACTGATGCAGGTAGCGTTGGTTCTGCATTCAACATTGTTTATTCTGGAAATGTATTACAAATATACATGAGAGATAACGTAAGAATATTTTAGAGACGTTTTGGGTATGTTCGATATAATAACAGTACAATTAATATCAAAATTGAAGTTTAGTTATTATATTTAATACATCTTGACAATATACAAAAAATGATGTTTTACTGAGACGTCACATTAACGTTTCTAGTTTCGGTATAATCACAGTACATTCAGTATAAAAATAGAATATTAGCATGATGTCATGTGCTGTCTGGGTATAAAGTTTCAAAGAATATAATACAAAAAAGTTAATGAGAAATTATATTAATAAAAAAGGAGTGTTATGTCCAAGCCCCGAAATTTCAAGAAGCTACGGAAACCCACAACAATTGGACGTCCGAGGGATATCCCTAAGTATTCCCATTCGATATGCATGTATATCCTAAGGACGTACCAGAATTGTCCCGAAAACATCCGGTAGACGTAGTTTGGATGTAAAAAATATCGCTTTTTTACATCCAATGGACGTTCTTAGTACATTTATAGTACATTATGAGAACGTCTTTAGTACGTTTATATAAATATCATTTTTTACTAAACAGTTCTAAATCGCGACCTGCTTATTACATCCTGTCTAATGTAGCGACCAATATACGAACAACAAAGATATTGAATAAGTGATAAACTAAATTATTTAATAA
>NW_017295873.1:302080-312950 GCF_001594075.2 Trachymyrmex cornetzi | reverse complement strand
CCCCCCCCCCCCCCCGTAAATATAAACCTAACTTATTTTTCAATATCTCCCTTGGTGCGGAAAGTTGGAATCTTATGTGGAGCCGCACTTTGCATAACAATTTGTAAACCCATGAACGCGTTGAATAGAAGCCTAATTTCAAACCAGTTTTTCAAATACGGCGACTAAGATATTGAATATACTTCTATTATGTACAGGATCTTTTTTTTAATATCACAAGCTTTATTTTTTGTCTGACACTTTTTTTGTACAATGAATATTTTAGAGAGTATTAATGAAAAACGAGTTTTTGCATAGTTTTCAAGATGGCGACCTAAATATGTTCGATCGTCAAAAAATTCTTTCAGTATTCAGCGATGAAAAATACAGCAAAATCAAGTTTCAAAGAAAACGAGGAGAAGGAATTAACGTAAAAGTTCATTAAAATTATTAAATTGCTTGTCAAGTAATATTACTACTATTATTGCGTTTCAAAACCGAAAAAGATTTCAACGCGCGGTTTACAAAATCAGATATGTATGTGTCAGATATGTAAATTTACACTAAAATATTTAAACATTAATATTTACTTTTACCTAATATAAGATTTCTCTTATTTAGTTAGATTTATTCTTATCCGTACAAATTCACATCACATTTGTTTAGATTTTAGACATATCTACACAAAAAAGTTGCATTTTCTTCAAAAATAAAATTCTTGTTTTATCATAATTTAAGAAAAAAGTTGAAAGTAGTAAAGTGTTTATAAAAAAGCGTTTCTATCAATATATATTATTATATTAAGAGTATTACTTTCAAATTAATCAAATAAATAATGTTTTAAACATTGGAGCCACCATTTCTAAAAATAATATTTTGAGAAAAGTGTATTTCAACGTCTTAAGAGATAAAAATTTTGCAATATTTACGATTTACTTACAACTATTTATCTATACCAATTTAAATTTTATAACTTTAATAAAAAAAATATGTAGTGATAAGAAACAGTTTTTAACTTTTTTTCAAGTTCTTTAATTTCTTAAATGCTTTGCACTTTAATCACAATAAGTATACAGTTTAGTCTAACATGAAAAATTGCTGCTTTCAATTATTTTAGGTGTAACAACGATGCTCAACTTTTTCACCACGTCAAATGGCTTCCGGGGAACGCTGCCTGTCGTTTCAAACTTGACTGCCATGAACGTATGGGATGGGGTATGCATGTGTTTCATCTACGCGAGTCTTCTCGAGTTCGTCTGCGTGAATTATGTCGGTCGCAAACGGCCGATGCACAACGTTGTCTATCGTCCGGGCGAGAATCCCGTTACCCAGGTACTTTGCTGATTGATGTATTTTGAATCATTTTATTCGTTACATATGTATGACGCGTAAGTTGTATTTTTATTTCGTAGATATTCAGATGCGATACGAATTTAAATGAAGCCATACTGTTTTTTTCGCACAATTAACGCAAAATTATGTAACTTGACATAAATTATTATAAATCATTTTTAGACAAATATATTTGGGATCGGTTTAAAAGTCAATTATCGATTATAATAACATGATCTGTAAACTCTCCCTCTCCTCCCCCTCTTCCCCCTCCCCCTCTTTTTCTCCTCCTTCCCCCCTCTCCCCTCCCCACCCCCTCTCTCTCCTGAGATGTGCAAACCTTTCAGATTATCAATTATATTCATCTAAAATTATACACGCGCACACATACATACTACATACAGTTACTACGTGCAGTTAATTATATTTATGGTATATATAAATATATTAGAACATTAAAATATTTTAAACCGATCCTTATAATGAACAATTAATTTTTCTTACTGGATAAACAAATTAAATTGTATTTTACAAAAGAATTATTCATCCTACTGTTTGCTAGTGTTAACAAGTGAATGAAAATATTAATCATCGGTTTTTTTTCAGAATATAAATGCATTTGTGCAACTAAATTGATATAGAAAGACATCTGACATTAGCTAATGTCTACAAGTTATAGCGCCACAAACTTTTACATAAAACATAATGCATAGGCATAAAAAAATCAAAGTTTCTCTTTTTCGTGAAATGGAAGGAAAGAAAGAAGTCTGATTAGTTGATTCTCTTAAACACTGTGCGTTATGCGTTATGCAAAAGTCTATGCTGCGGCTTTATGATTTTGTGACAAGAAAATAGATGAGTATCACGCGATAATATTATTGATGTTAGATAAGATTAATCAATATTGACAATATAATCTTGATGAAAGGGACAACCTTCTCTTCAAATGAGAAGAGAACAAACTCTATAAATTTCACTTAAAGCTCTAATATAGATTCCACAAGACTTTATATTAAATTTAACTCATAAAACTAGAGTTTTGCGCATTCATCCCTCTAATTTCTCGAAGATATAATTCGCAAGAAGATTACAATAAGAAAATAATTTTTTATATCAAAAATAGAATGAGATATATGCCAGGTTAACATACATATTAGATATTGGAATCTTTCATCATATGACTGATTTTTAATATTGTCTTACGCATCGCAAATGCGTAAAAGATTACGATCACAGATTATGTTATAAATTCGATGAAAAATACTGTAAATTCTGTAAATTCTCAAATTTATTATTTTTAAGATTATTACCGAATCAATAATTATTATCGAATTATTTATACAAAAAACATTCGTTTATGCCATGATGCATTCTAAGTTTATCAGAAATAGATTTTTCATGAAGTTCGATACTTGTTTATCACACTGTTTGTTCTTTTACTGCGTATACATTTTGCACACAAAAATTTGTGATGCGACTTTGCACAAATACAACATATATTTTTTTCTTTGCAGCTTTCTCAAGATTTCTTCATTTATATAATTCTTTTATTCATATTTTTTCCAGAGAGTGTGAGTACATTTTCTTGCGTTTCAATCAATACTCCTCGTAAGCCACGAAAGAATCGCG
Organism: Trachymyrmex cornetzi; assembly: GCF_001594075.2. NCBI lineage: Eukaryota > Metazoa > Arthropoda > Insecta > Hymenoptera > Formicidae > Trachymyrmex > Trachymyrmex cornetzi. Next base: position 310,010 of record NW_017295873.1, on the reverse strand, counting down.
CGGATTGTGCCCACTGAAACATATTACTACCGAAACAAACGCTAGCGCTAGTTTCGCGATCCGACAAAGAGTGTTTCAAATAGTATTTTTGTCTTTTTCTAACTTATACTTAGTTATGACTGCATATGGACAGTACCGTGTATTACACATGCGCAATTAAAATTGAGTATAAGTTAGAAAAAGACAAAGATATCTTAGGACGCTCTCGCCCGGATCATTCTTAACGAAGGCGGCATAAGACCAGGCTCATCCTAATAATATTTCAGTATTGTATTTTAGTGATTGTACCGCATCTTTATCGTTAACAATCAATCAATCGGTCTTCAAGGTACATTCGACAACATATATCATATCGACATACGTATTCAGTTACATAACTATTATTACGCAAATACTTTGTATTTAAAACACGATCATTTAAAAGAATTACTTTAAAAAGGTAGACAGAGGATGATTTACTCATAGTTAATTAGAATAATTCAACATGCTGTAAGTTTAAGTAACATACCCGGTAAAATTTTTTCATGCATGAATATATATAAACCCAGACACCACACGACATCCATTGGACATCCAAACTTGGTTTCAATCTAGTCCAAACGTCCATGGACTTAGTACGAATGTTTTAAAAACGTATGTTATTCAACGTATAAAGTATGTTCAAATTTGGACATTTTAAAAATATTCATTCCATACAAAAAATTTTCTAAATCTGCTCGCGACGTGTTGCTTTCGCTGATTTGACAAGTGAAAATTTTTTTAAGATCGCACGAGGAACTTTTGTTAGTATGTACGGACATCTTTTGAACGTCCCATGAACGTCCCTAGGACATCTGTGCTGTGATAAACATTTTCAACGACGAAAAATCTACCCAGATAACCAAGCGTGTGATGTCCCACGATATCCTCACAAAATACCGCTACCATACTGTTACTGTACAGGATAACTGGTACTGTGAAAGTACAGCGTATGATTTCCTAACCTGAAAATAGTCGTAATAACATTAAGATTAAATATTAGACAGTAACTGACTGGATGTTCAGTTGAACTGCACAAATTTCTATTAGGAACATATTGAACAGATGTATCGTAATTATACATCCATGATTATATAGGTATTCGTGGATCATCGAAGTGTAGTGGTTTCCATACGATTTCAGAAGTCAAATATAGTGGATGGCGGTATATAATCGGATGGGCGACCGCTTCGAAGCACTATGAAATTAGTTCCAGAATTCAGGGAAAAACGTTTTTTTTTATTATAATTTTATGATGTGTATTATGGAATAAGATATTAATCAATAATAATACTCATATAAGAATCATTTTGTCTTGATTGTGGTCTAAAATTTGTTTAATGTATTAATTTGGTCCAGTTTTAGTCCATTGCGTCCTAAAACGGATGTTTTTGAAACGTTTTTAAAATATTCACGGATCTAATCTGGATGTTTTAATATGTCCAAAACGTCCAACATGTACGTTTTAAATACATTTTTAAAACGTTACTGTGCTGTCTGGGACATACATAAATATTCATAAACATATACAGGGTGTCCGAAAAGTGTGGAAACGGTCGAATATCTCGAGAAATACACATCGGATCAGAAATTTGAAAATATACGTATTCAATGTTTTCAAAAAAACTATCTTTTGACATCTAACATGACCCCCCCACCTCCACCCGCTGTGGGTGAAAGAGAGGGTAAGTTTAAAATTTTAAATGGGAACCTCCATTTTTTATTGCAGATTTCGCTTCTTCAGAAAAAGTTACATAAATTTTACCTATTACAAACATTTTTTTGATGACAGATGGCGCTGTAATCAGCGAAATTAAAAAATGAGTCTAAAACGTTTAAAATATTTCAAGAAATACTCAAAGGATCAAAAAAATAAAAATGTACGTATTCAATGTTGCCAAGAAAGCTATCCATTGACACAAAAACTCTATCCCCCACCTACCATCCGCTGGGGGTGAAAGGGTAGGTAACTTTAAAATTTTAAATGAGAAAACCCCCATGTTTTATTGCAGATTTCGCTTCTGCAGAAAAAGTCGTATTAACCCTTTAACGCCGAGATGTGCTGAATTTCGACATGGATTTCAACCCCCAACAATTAGCAGAAAAGAACGTAGACAAGTATCGGAAGGTCCATTTGTATGTAATAAAGTATCAGAAACGTGTTCCCGATAGAAACTTCGAAAACGTGTACTGTATACAATTTTCATTTTTCGATTTTGAGTTCACAATGGCGCCTATAAACTCAAAATTTTTCGAAATTTTACGTACGGCGAGTAAATTTGCAAAAAATATGCCCGAATTCGATTGAAACTTGTTACTCGGGGATTTTTGGGATCGCTGATTACGAATGTGAAGTCAGAATCCAAAAATTCAACTTGACGTACCTTCAATGGCTTTGACAGAAAAAGAAAAAATCAAAATCGAAAAGTTATCCGCCCATCCACCAGAGTGAGAATATGCTCCGTTGAGTATTTCTTGAGATATTTTAAACGTTTTAGACTCATTTTTTAATTTCGCTGATTACAGCGCCATCTGTCATAAAAAAAATGTTTGTAGTAGGTAAAATTTATGTAACTTTTTCTGAAGAAGCGAAATCTGCAATAAAAAATGAGGACTCCCGTTTAAAATTTTAAACTTACCCTCTCTTTCACCCACAGCGGGTGGGGGGTCATGTTAGATGTCAAAAGATAACTTTTTTAAAAACATTGAATACGTATATTTTCAAATTTCTGATCCGATGTGTATTTCTCGAGATATTCGACCGTTTCCACACTTTTCGGACACCCTGTATAATGATATATGAAATATGTCCATACATGTTCATACATCCCTCTTTCTTTTGTAAAATTACTTTTTAGTATAATAGAAATAATAATAGTAATGTGAAAACATAAAAAATAATAAAGGTATAATTTTCGTGTCAGAAAAATACAAATTTGGAAAAATGTAAAAAAAATTGCTTATACACAATTATGGATAGTTGCTTATATAAAATTATGCATAATTTTATATATAATTATACATAAGTAAATTTTTTATATTTCTTTAAATTTGATTTTTCCTAAAACAAGTAGTGAGAAAATTATCCTTTTAATTATTTTTAATGTTTTTACATTACTATTATTGTCTTTATTAAACTAAAAAGTGATTTTACAAAAGAAAGTGAAATGTATAAACATGTATGGACATACACTACGCAACAAAATTATTGCAACAAAATTTTTCATCGAAATTTTGCTATTTTTCAAATGCGCATAACTCGGTCAATTTTCATCGTATCAAGGCGATTTTTTTTTCATTTTGTAGATAATTATCTGTATTTTAAGAAAAACTTGATGCGAAATTAGGTGCAAGTTGATGCCGCATCTCCATGTTTTGATAAAGCTCAAGCATTTTATTTTTCTTAAAAAATTTGATTGTTTGACGCGCTACCTAGATCGCACTTTTTTTTCGAAAATACCACATAGACCATTGTAAAGTGCACTTTTCAACAAACAACTTGAAAAAATTTGAGTCTCTACGATTTTTCTTGACCGAGTAATGCCATTTTGAAGTTATTCGAGTGTTTTTAACGAATATCGCGATAGAGTCAAATGCCGAAACCTCATTGTGGGGAAGGATCCGTATTGAACATTAATTTTATTATGCAGAGTGAATACTAACAAAAAAAGACACAGAAAAGCACAGGATATTTTATTTTCTTACTAAAAATGCCTCGGCTTACTGAAATTCAATCTGCTTAATTTGTGGCCTTGCTAGAGACGGGATCGCAATAAGAATGGGTATTAATCGCTCGACGGTATCGCGTATTTTTAGTCGGTACCAAGAAACAGATTCTTATCATCGGAGGCCTGGTCAAGATCGACCTAGGGTAACTACGAATCGGGAGGATTGCAACATTGTCAATGAAGCTCTGCGCGTCCTAACAAGGATTGCGCGACAAATCGGGAACGAAGCTTTACCAGGCAAACGAATTAGTACTCAAACGATAAGAAGACGCCTTCACGAAAAAGGTTTAAGATCACGAATTCGTGCTAGAGTGCCCATGTTGACAACAGTGCATCGGCGAACTCGTCTACGTTACGCCCGTAATCATCGAAACTGGACGGCCAGACAGTGGAGAAATATGTTGTTTACAGACGAATCTCGATTTTGTCTGTTTGGCAATGATGCTAGAATCCGAATTTGGCGACGTAGACGAGAGCGTTTTCATGTTGATCAAGCGAATCATGTTGATCCAACTTGAGCGTTCGGTGGAGGATCCGTTATGGTAGGGGGTGGAATACCAATGAACAGATCTAGTGATTCTCCAACCCCCAGGATTCACAGCGGTACGTTACATAAACGAAGTTTTGCGTCCTTGCGTGATTCCAATGCATCGACGAATAGGCCGTGATTTCATCTTGATGCAGGATAATGCACTTCCCCATGTTGCGAGGATAACTCGTGAGTACTTGACAGTAAACAATATACCGTTACTGCCTCATCCATCTAACAGCCCAGACCTCAATCCTATTGAGTATGTATGGGACATGATGGGTAGGAGATTACGTAACTTGGAGAGGCCTCCTGCTAATCTGCAAGAGCTTCAGAGAGCTCTATATGAAATCTGGCACGAGATACCTCAAGATTCAATCAGAGCATGCATTAATATGCAAGAACGTTTAGGAGAGGTTATCCGACGCTGAGGTGGTAATACACGGTATTGAATGCCTCCAACACTTGACCGCTCTGGCATTAGACAAATAGGGTTTGGAGTCAGAAAATACTGTGGAAGTGACGAGCCACGGGGTCCCTAATTTGACAAATGGTTTATATAATCGGCCCTCTCCAGGGCCAAAATGATGCGTAAAGTCCAACCAGCAACCTCCTCGCGGTACGTATCGAGTAATGCTAATGCTGGCGGTATTCGTTAAAAATGCCCGAATAATTTCAAAATGGCATTACTCGGTCAAAAAAAATCGTAGACTCGAATTTTTTTTCAAATTGTTTGTTGAAAAGTGCACTTTACAATGATCTATGTGGTATTTTCGAAAAAAAATCTGGGCGATCCAGGTAGCGCGTCAAACAATCAAATTTTTTAAGAAAAAAAATGCTTGGGCTTTATCAAAACATGGAGATGCGGCATCGACTTGCACCTAATTTCGCATCAAGTTTTTTTCTTAAAGTACAGATAATTTATTACCTACAAAATGAAAAAAAAATCGTCTTGATACGATGAAAATTGACCGAGTTATGCGCATTTGAAAAATAGTAAAATTTCGTTGAAAAATTTTGTTGCGATAATTTTGTTGCGTAGTGTATTTCATATTAGGTATTAAACTTAATTCTAGCCGTTTTTCGTCTCCAAAATTGATTTGTTTCGAACAGAAGATGAATGAATACCTCAATCAAAGTAATTTCCTCCATTTTTTTCTACTTTATTACTAATTAATAATACTTTATTAATAATACTTTGATTAAAGTATTTCCCTTCGAAACAAATCAATTTTGGAGACGAAAAACGGCAGGAATTAAGTTTAACACCTAATATATGATTATACATGTTTATGAATATTTATGTATGTTTATACATATTTATACATATCCATGTATGCAAAATTTTTTACCGGTCACTGACATAAATAGCGCACTATTCCTTCGAAAGTGCTTATTATTTTCGAAAAGAGCTGCAATATACATGTCTCCATCATTAAATTCTTATTTCACAATCGATTATGCCCCTCTCTCCCTTCGTTTCATCCTCTTTTCTTTCCTCCTACTTCATTTATTCCATTTTTTTTCTCCTTTCTCCCTTCCCCCTTCCCCCTTTTCTCTTTCTTTCTCCCTCTCTTCTTCCCTATAAGCATGTAATATTATTTAATATTAAGTAATATTTTAAGCACATTATTAGAATATTAAATGTAACATTTTAATTATATACAGGGTGGGCCATTTTAATCGATCCACCCAAATATCTCCAAAAGTAAGCGCTATACAAAAAAATTGTTCAAACAAAAGTTGTTCAGGACAATGGGGGTCATCTTTCTACATTATTGGTTTTGACCTTAAGGTCAATTTTTAAGGTTATTTGAAGGTCAATAATTTTTTTAAATGAGAACCCCTATTTTCGACACCGGATTCGGAATGGGCGGGAAATTTTACGTCAGAAATGATAGTTTGATAATTTGCTAAAGTGACCTTCAGAAGGTCAAATGTTGAAAAATCGTCCAAAAGCTGTTTTCTTCAAACTTTAGAACATTTATGGGCGAACAAATGTTTTAGTAGGTTTGGAGGCCAACGACCTTGGCTATCTTGACCTTGAGGTCAAATTTAAAGGTTATTAGAAGGTCAAAGTGATTTTTTTATGAAAAACCTTACTTTCCTCGCTAATCTTACTTTTAGCGTTACCCAGAAACAACGACGTGGACGTAGTAAGTTCTGTTTCCTTTGAGGTGCTTGTTTACCGTGAGTCTCCTTGCCTCTCACGATTGGGGTGCTTGTTTACCGTGAGTCCCTTTGCCTCTCATGATTGGGGTGCTTGTTTACCGTGAGTTCCCTTGCCTCTCACGATTGGGGTGCTTGTTTACCGTGAGTCCCCTTGTCTCTCACGATTGGGGTGCTTGTTTACCATCAGTCCCCTTGCCTCTGACTTTAACCATATTAAAGCAAGTGTTAAAAGTTGCCTCCATTAGCTTGAAGACACAAATTTTCACGCCTTTGAAAATGTTGCACTGTCCTTAGCAAAGTTTCCCTTGGGATTGCAACGCAGGCTCGACGAATACGGTCTATCATGTCTTCTCTGGTTGTTGGCCGTTGTGTAAGAACAACATCTTTTAAGAAGCCCCATAAATAGAAATCGGGAGATGTCATGTCTGGTGAGCGCGGAGGCCAATTAACTGGACCTCCTCGTCCAATCCACCTCTCATTATAATTATCATTTAGAAATTCGCGTACTATTAGCGCAAAGTGGAGTGCTGCACCATCTTGCTGTAACCACATTCTCTGCCGTGTTTCTAAATCGACATCCTCCAAGAACTCTGGCAATCGATCCCTAAGCAATTCCAAATAGGTATATCTATCGACATTTCTCTCAAAAGCATAAGGTCCGATCAGGTAACCGTTTATTATGTCACACCATACGATAACGCTCCATCGATGTTGATGGTCCACAGTCCTGTGCCAGTGGGGATTTTCATTGGACCAGTTGTGGCAATTGTGCCTATTTAGTTGACCATCACTGTTAAATGTAGCCTCATCAGGAAACATCACATACCTAAAAAACTGAGTATCATTTTCTATCATTCTTAAAGCCCACTGGCAAAACTCAATACGCATTTTAACGTGATTTGGCTTTAATTCCTGAAGTAAAGTTATGTGGTATGCATGATATTTAAGATTTCTTAGAATTCGTAAAGCCGTTCTTCGTGGTATACCAATTTCCCTTTCAATTCGGCGACTGCTAATGTGAGGATCGAGATGAATAGCTGCTAGGACAGTCACAACACGAGGATCAGTTTCGTTGTATTCGTGGCGTCTGCGTTTACGAGTCAGATGTCCACCGCGAGCTCTTTCAGTTAACCTGCGTATTGTCATGTGATTAGGTCGTCTCCTTAAAGGAAATCTTTTAACGTACAGCCGTGCCGCTGCACGGTAGTTGTTGTGACTGGCAAGGGGACTCACGGTAAACAAGCACCCAAAAGGAAACAGAACTTACTACGTCCACGTCGTTGTTTCTGGATAACGCTAAAAGTAAGATTAATGAGGAAAGTAAGGTTTTTCATAAAAAAATCACTTTGACCTTCTAATAACCTTTAAATTTGACCTCAAGGTCAAGATAGCCAAGGTCGTTAGCCTCCAAACCTACTAAAACATTTGTTCGCCCATAAATGTTCTAAAGTTTGAAGAAAACAGCTTCTGGACGATTTTTCAA
>NW_017295873.1:298746-299322 GCF_001594075.2 Trachymyrmex cornetzi | reverse complement strand
CGCGCTTATTCGACTATCTTTAAACGTTAATATCTCGTTAACTATTGCGCAACCTACAAAATGGTATAAGAATTTTCGATTTAATTCGGTCTGTTGTACCTGCTCGTGATCGATTACCCGGTAATTTTCAAACACCCTGTATATACAGGGTATTAGTTAAGTATGTTCCCAAACTCAACAGAGCAATTCTTTGGTTTAGTTCAAGTAAAAAAGTCCATATAAACATGTGTCCTAAACGACTTAGTTTCCGAAATACAGGATAGGTCGAGCAGGAACTCAACCTTGACCTCCTAGATCACCAGACTTAAATTCTTTGGATTATTTCCTTTGGGGGCATCTGAAATCATTGGTTTATACCACCCCAATTGAGAATGAGAATGGTTTGAGGAATCGAATAGTTGCTTCATGCGAGGCAATACGTTACACACCTCGTATCTTTGAGCATGTACGTCAATCTTTAAGAAGAAGGCTCGATGGATTTATCATGGCGCAAGGTGGACATTTTCAACAATTCATCTAATTGTTTTATTTCGTCGGAAGAACTGAAGCCTGTTTTTATTTTTTTATTTTTGACTA
>NW_017295873.1:296004-298170 GCF_001594075.2 Trachymyrmex cornetzi | reverse complement strand
GAAGTTTATAGAGATGCAAATGGCATTATAAAATCTATCATTTAATACCAAAAGCGGCCATTTTAACACCCCCGGGGAGCGGTGGGAAAGGGGAGCAGAAAAATCTTTAATTTACACGTGGGGTCGAGTGAGGGCTCGTTTGAAAGGGCCTTCCGAGACAAGAACAACGCCTGGTGTCCCAGGTCTCTGCGATTTTTTTTCGTAGAATTATGATCATTTAAACATTGAGATTTCGCAGTAGCGGAAGGCTCACAGCGAAGACGTAAGAAAGACCTTGCGCGGGCACGTGTGGATAAAAATGCATGTGGGAAGGAACGTGGTGTGTGTGCGTGCGCATGCGCGCACGCGAGTGCGTGCATATGTGTCTCACAGGGGAGACAAGGCCCGCACGCACGCGCGCGCGCTCACACACATACACACACACACACACATCCAGCAGGATGGAGAGGGGGGTTTGGAGTCGTTAACTACTGTGGACGAACCACAGGATCCCTATCTCCCTTGTGAGACATTTGCACGCACACCCACCACGTTCCTTCCCACATGCATTTTTATCCACGCGTGCCCACGCAAAGTCTTTCTCACGTCCTCGCCGTGAGCCCTCTGCTACTGCGAAATCTCAATGTTTAAATGATCATAACTTTGCGAAAAAAATCTCAAAGACCTGGGACACCACGCGTTTTTCTCTTGGAAGGCTCTTTCAAACGAGCTCTTACTCAACCCCACGTGCAATTTAAGATTTTTCCGCCTCTCTTCCCCACCGCCCCCCCGGGGATGTTAAAATCCCCGGGCGTTTTTGATATTAAATGATAGATTTTATGATGCCATTTGCATCCCTATAAACTTCAATCCTCTATCTCGAACCATTCAGAAGTTATTTAGGTGTCCCGGTACTTTTTCCTCACCCTGTATATGACTTCTGATATTATTTAATTATTAAAAAATAATGATATTTAATGTTATTGTAATATTATATGAACATAAAAAAGCAGAGTAATATTTTACAAATTACAATAATATTTATTGTAAAATTATTACATCAATTCGGGTAAAGATTGCATGTAAAGAATAAAAATAATTTTGGCGCGCAGTTGTAGAACTTTATGTGCACATGAAATCATAATATTATTTAACCACTAGAATCCAACTTAAACTGACAAAAATGTTGTTACTTATTGTGAATTCACATTGCAATCTTACAGATATCTGATAATTAATTATTAAACTCTCGCATAGAGGTAGGATTAAATTGAGTAGAAAAAACTAAACCGAATAGAAAAGTCTTCTACCATTTTACAATTTTCGTAATAGCGAGTTATTAATTTACAAAAACAGATAATTTCACCCAGCCTTCAGCTAAATGCAAGCTTTCGATGAAATAGGACCGCTCAATAAGACGCGCGTATTCCATCACTAAGCATGTTGTCACGTCGTATGTAACGCTAGGCGAATTTTAGGAATTCTCGGTTCGACCCGGAGAACTCCAAATGTTGATTCAGCTATCGTTGGTAAGGCGATCCAGAATTCAACTATTTTTTCGTGGGACGTTGCCGTGAGGTTAAGGGAGTTAAAATCCCAAAATCCGTAGCCTGAGGGTAGATTATCAATGTCTGCTGGTGGAAATCCTGATTGGTTGATGCTTTTACTCGATAAGGAAGGGGATCTTCGATAGAACAGTCGTTGAATTATTGTAATAACTTGAGATTCGACAATATAACTTCTTTATTGTAAAGTAATACACTGTGGATATGATAAACCGAAAGCTTCAATTGACTGACGCGAAGACTAAGAGTTAAGCTGATCACCCAAGAGTCATTCTCTGAACTCCGTATGGAAAAAAGGCCGTTTTTGCGGTGAGGGTGGCTGCTTTTATATTGTTACGAACAATGGGAAGTGACTCATAAGCGTTATTGTCTTGGAGGGGTCGTCTTCATGACCTTACATGGCAATGTTAAAATCGGATGATCGGTCGAATAGTGGGGGAGGCGCAAGCTTCGCTCCTTATTTGGTAATGTTCGCAAGCTGATACAGTAGGTCATTTCTATTTATAGACATAATTAATGTGTCATGATTTTCTAGGTCAGCTGTGGTGAATCATGGTTTCGTATGTAGCTAACTTATTCTACTATCGCCGCTTCATATGAGAATGATATTTATATGAAAATT
>NW_017295873.1:286924-295911 GCF_001594075.2 Trachymyrmex cornetzi | reverse complement strand
TAATGATTGATAAAGAGTAGCACGTCTAATTGTCGAATAAATATCTTTCTCGTTGCTTACAATATTATAGCGTATTGAGGTGAATCGATATTACATTGTAGTGATAGGATTTCGATTTATTTTAGGTTCAGAATTTTAAAGAAATAAAAGAATATTATAATATTTCATAGTGATGTCTTGGGATTTATGTAATTATATTGAATTCGTCGCAGGGTTGAAAGCGGTAGGATTATGGTTGAGTAAGAATGAGAATAAGAATGTAAGTTTAAATGTTTTATTCTGTTTGTAAATTTGATAGAGATTGATTAAGGTTTCATAAAGATGGTATCTTACGGGGATGCAACATGGGTCGTTGGGGGATTAAAGATTTCGGATGCGAGTATTAAGACATGTGGGTTAGGCTTAAGGTATGCAAAAGGTGGTTTATAAACTGTTCGTAAGGAAAGTCTGTTAAATAGGGAGTTAGAAGATGGTCACGAAATGGAGGATTGATTTCTAGAATCTTGATTGGTTGATATTCTTTTAGGTGGTCGCGACAGTAAGAGAAATACTGAGTTGTGATTGGTGAAAATGTTCACATTCCGTTAGGTCTAGAGGAGTTGCGAAGATTGGTCAAGTTTGTATGCGTAATGGCCAATGAGGTTGCTTGAAAATGCGGCTATGCGTGAGCATATGCTAATGAGTTCAAGTACGCGCCAAGAAAAAGATGGGTTTAAATACGCACGATACGCACTTAAGTAAAGGTTAAATGGTCGCGTAGTGTTTATGGTGTTACAGTGAATTTTATATATAATAATAAAAAAAAAATTTGTAACGGTATTTGTCGCGGGATGTGACAATGTTCACTAAAAAGAACATTTTTTAAGTGTAAATAAGTTTTTTCTTAAATAGTTTCAATTAAACATTTCTTTACTTCAAGTAAATATTTACTAAAAGTAAATTACTTGTGCGTATATTACTTGTTACAATTAATATATATTTACATGTAGTAAATATTGTGGGTGTGTTTCTTTGTTACTGGCAGTGCAATCATCATGACGTCACAACAGTGCACTGCCGTAGCCGTTCTAAAATTACTGTTGTACTGCCAGCACTACTGTAACGTTGAATTTCGGTACGGCATTGCAGTAGACTGGCAGTAGTATAAACAAACGCTATGGATAAACGCACTAAATTATCAATAAAAATTTTGAACGAAAGCAGCAGCATTGTTTTTTTTTAGTTTTTTCGAAAAAGAATTAATTTTTTAGTTTTTTTGGAAGAACTAATTATGAGATCACCAATTTAACAACTTGAGTAATTCGACCTCGTGTTAAAAATTATATGGACACAGTTAATGAATATTCAGATGATATTTTAAGAGTCATTTTCGGTAAAATAAACATAAGCATTTTCTGCACTTATAAATATAATGATTATATTATTTTATTTTCTAAATCGAATAGTGATGCCATATTGCACTGTAACTGCCTCACCTCGAAAGCCGTAGTTGTCGCAGTGGCAATATGGCTATCATTTATAACGTCATTGAAGGAACTAGATGCTGTCGCAGCGCACTGAGTAGTAATAGTGGAACAATTTTTCAGTACTATCAGTACTGGCAATGTATATCGGAATACCTTGTATTTACTTGTAGTAAAGAAATGTTTATTTGGAATTATTCAAGAAAAAATTATTTAGATTTAGAAAATTTCGTAATTATACCGAACAGAAGACCCCCCTCCCCTCCTATGATCTTGACCTTAACATATGTTGTCAAGGTCATTACCCTGAGTAATCTCCAACAAGTTTTAGCCGTCGCTCGTCCTTCATTAAAAACTTATTAACAAAAAAAGTTTAAGAACAAACGTATACGATATCCCTTTTCCACCAAATAAAACAGAAATTTTCTGCTTCAAAGTATTGGGTATGGGAATAAGTTTCCGCCCATTGTAGAAAGATGTCGTTAGTAGCATTGCTTGTGTTTGATAGAACGGCAACACATGTGTTTGAAAGGTTTGTGTTCAAACTTTTGAGCCCAATAGTTGACATTCGTTCGAAGCGTAAAAAAGAGTAACTTTTTTTGCGTTGAAGATGTCGGAATTTATTCCAAAAAAGCAACATTTGCGGGAAGTTTTACTCCATTATTTTATTTTAAAGAAAAGTGCTGCAGAATCGCATCATTTGCTCGTAGATGTTTACGGTGAGCATGCTCCATCGAAAATCATTGTAAAGAATGGTTTCGGCGATTCAACAGTGGTGATAAAGAACGCGAAGGTGCACCGAAAAAATTTGAAGATGCAGAATTGCAAGCATTACTCGAAGAAGATTCATGTTTATCGCTCGATAGGTTATCAAAAGAGTTAAATGTTGATAGATCCACTGTTGGAAAACGTCTACACGCAATGGGAATGGTGCAAAAAGAAGGAAATTGGGTGCCATACAAATTGAAAGAGAGAGACATGGAAAGACGTTTGGTCATCTGCGAGATGCTTCGTCAACGACAACAAAGGAAGGGTTTTCTACATCCTATCGTAACTGGCGATGAAAAATGGATCTACTACGATAACCCTAAACGCTTGAAAGCATGGGTGATGCCAGGTGAACCAGGTCCATCAACGCCAAAACGAAATATCCATGCTTCGAAGATTATGTTGTGCATCTGGTGGGATCAGAGAGGTGTTATATATTATGAGCTGCTCAAACCGTCCGAAACCATCACTGGCGATCGTTATCGACTACAACTGATACGTTTAAACCAAGCTTTGAAAGAAAAACGACCGGAATGGGACAATAGGCACAACAAGCTGATTCTGTTACATGACAACGCTAGACCACACGTTGCAAAACTGGTCAAGAAATACTTGAAAGGAGTAAAGTGGGAAATTCTGCCCCACCCGCCGTATTCACCGGACATTGCTCCTTCAGATTTCCATTTGTTCCGATCCATGCAGTCGGCCCTTTCTGGAGAACGATTCAATTCTTATGAAGATATTAAAAAATGGCTTGATGAATGGATCGCTTCAAAAGAACCAGATTTTTTCATTCGAGAAATCCGTTTATTACCGGAAAAGTGGGAGAAAGTTGTCGCTTCCGAAGGAGCATACTTTGAATAAACTCATTTACATAGATTTGTTTAAATAAACACATCTTTTTCTTTTCAAAAAGGGCGGAAACTTATTCCCATGCCCAATATATTTTGCAACTTTCCACACGAAGCGACTCCCACCCCACCTTCCCCCTCTGCTTGAGGGTACACGACTTTTATATTTTCTTATATAATTTTTGTTCTTACAACAGAAAATTTTTTCCTGTTTTACTCTGCATACATAGTTTTCGATACATGGTTTGATTAGGGTTAGATTATTATACATCCATGAGTATATAATAACCTAACCCTAACCAGACCATGTATCGGATTTGGTTAGGATTAGGTTATTATATTCCCATGAATATATAATAACCTTATTAGACTAGGTTATTATATTCCCATGAATATATAATAACCTAATCCTAATCCTTCCCTAAACTACATATTTACCCAAATTTTCCGATAAAACAATGAACTTGTGGAAAGTCGTGCGCCACTAGGCAATGGGAGAGGTGAAACGCAGTAGGTAGATATAGTTTAGAACACAGTTTCTGATGTTATATATAGCCGAAATAAGACGTTATTTTTTCAAACTTTTTTTGTTAATAACTTTTTAATGAAGGTCGAGCGACGGCTAAAACCTGCTGGAGGTTACTCAGGGGCATGACATTGACAATATATGTCAAGGTCAAGGTTATAAAGGGGGGGGGGGTCTCCTATTCGGTATATTTACCGAAAACTTCTTTTTAGTGTGGGAAGTTATTGTTTACAAGCGACACACAATAACTATGCACGATTCGCGTATGGCGTTGGATTTCCGCTTTGAGCTATGATTATATTCCCCGATTTATTTGATGAAAACAAAATTCATCGAACGAAACAAAAAGATTTATTTATGCGTGTATGTGTGTTTATAGTGACGTTTGTGGCGCAGAGCATAGCGTGACTGCGACAGATAAAGATTCTGCACCAAAGATCCAGAGTTTAAGACAATGCTAAAGCCTCCTACTGTTTCACCCCCCTTTTCCATTCGGTGAAAAATCTCCGAATTGGATTTATGAATTGCAAAAGCATTATTACATAAATTAAAGTACGCACGGACAGGACCTCAGCTGCACTGGATTTCATGAAAAAATCGAAATAAAGTTAAAAAATTCACTTACTTTTGGCTCATACAGCTGTCACCTCAGGTACATATTTGCTTGATATAAGAGTTTTAGAGTCCATATCTAGTCCATAGCTTATCAAATAAGCGTGCAGCTAAGGTCACATTACTGGAACGAACGATACCGAGTTTGTAAAATTAAAATTGAAAGTCTAGAAGAAAAGTATTTTCACCGAGTGGAAAATACATATATACGGATACTTTGCAAAGACTGAGTGCTGAAATTCCGTGTAGCAGTAGTTGCGCGGCTTGCGATAGATGGTGCTAGCATATGTTAGATAAGGACATATGTATACGTTTGAGTAAGACAGAATAGTATATAATATAATGTACAAAATGTATCAAAGATGTCACTATTGGGCGCTTTAGCATCGCCTTAAGGGGATTCTAAAGACGTCTGTATTACCGACTAAGCACGTATAATTTTTGTATAACGAATATTCTTTTTCTCTTTCACGGATTCGAAAATCCTTTTCCAGGATTAAAGTATACGCATTAATACGTGTTTGTGAAGTGAAGTCTACGCTGAGAATGATCAAAAATTTCGAAATCGATATATTTTTTACCATTTCTTAGTGTAACATGGCGTCTTAGCTGTCAAGTCGTGATAACATTTGTTTGATATGAAAGCTTTCCAACCCGAATGTACGAAACAATAGTCCTCAAACACGTAATTTGCACGAACATACAACGTCGAGTTCTTAGAATTAGATTTAGACGCTTTATCGCGACGAATTCATTGTACGAAAATCGACACGTATGTGTGACTGCGTGTATCATAATCTGTGCGTGAGATATTGCTGTGGTAGTATAAAAAGACATATCGATGTGCGGCGCGCCGCACGATATCTAGTGATTTCGTCGGAGTTCGAATTTTGCTTTAGGATTCCCTTAAATCCACCCAGAACATCAAATTTTATTTGATCGCCACCTCTCGGAAGGCAATGGTAAACCTCCGAAAGTATCTTTGCCATCGCCGTTCGGATTCGGCGTTGAAAACTGTAGGTTCCATATATCAGTGGATATATGTACTCGCCAACACGCACGGCAAGCGTAGCGTTTTAATGCCAAAATTCTTCCTTCCAAAAGTCATGTAGAATGGAAAAGATTGAAAGAGGCCTACATTCAATAGTGGATGAAATCAAGCTGATACATGTATAATAGTATAATGTGTTCGTACGCGTGCATACTTGTGTAACGTACATTGGCACATGCATGAGCAGCAATAACGTATTAACCTATGGGTTTTTGAGGCTTGAATCCTAGGGTGCCGAAGTGACAAGGGCGCTTGGGGCTGTGCCAAAATTTAAAAAATGAAAAAATTAAATTATTTGAACAAGTATATTGGTAATTTTGCAGTTTTGTAAGAAATCGTTGAATATATAGCGACTAATCAAAATCATCGATAAATAGCAACCGTCATTAACAATATACATATGTATATACTTAGCATACACACTTTTTTGTAATAATAATTTAGTAATGACAATTTTTCATTACGGTAATAATGTCAGAGTTAAAAAAATCGCTTTTAAAAAATAACTCGTTACTTTAACGCGATACTTACAGAAATATAATTTATCCAACCTTAACACAAAAGCAAAATTAGTAGGCTTTTATTTCCAAGCTTGTATACATTTTATGTTTAATATAAAAGTATTATATGAATAAGTAATGTATAATACAATTAAAAACAAAACCATTCATATGAATACATCAATGCAATACAAGAAGCGCTACTTGCGGTTAAAGTTAGATATTAAATTAATTCGTATATGTATTTTACATGAAGTTTTTTCGGAAATATACCCCAGTTGAGATAACATTTTTTGTAATGAGTTCTTTATAGGTTTTAAGATACTTCTAATTAAATTTTAGGGGGATTACTAATATTTTAGGTTGATTGTGTTGAAAATCCGAAAATAATCGTAGCACAGTCATATTTTTGAGATAAATTGATTTAAAGTACATATACAGAGTTGCCACAGAAAACGAATTTTAAAATTCCCTGACTTTTCCAGGTTTTCCAGATAAAAATGGGAAATTTCCATGAGAGAGAGACCAATATAAAATATGCAAAACTTTTAACATTATAAAATACGAGGGTCGTTCGAAAAGTTTTAAGGCTCAACATGAAAGTGGCATTACTCGTCGAAACGATTCTGGTACTACAATCGTACATGTTTTGCAAGATATCTGTGAAAATTGTAACCATTTTGGACGGTTAATTGTTATTTGACAGTCATTTGTGCCAGTCGATGTTAGTGTTTTTGTAAAAATAGAAAAAATCTAATATCGACGATCGCCATAACAAAAATTTACGATTCGAATTAATTAAATATCTACCGTATTAACCAGATCTAATCCCCAACGACTTTTTCCTGTTTCCTAGGTCAAAGTTAGGCTCGGAGGACATAGATTCTCATCAAACGAAAACACTGACATCAACTGGCACAAATGACTCTCAAACAACAACTGAACATCCAAAATAGCTATAATTTTCATAGGTATCTTGCAAAACATGTACGATTATAGTACCAGAATGGTTTTGACGAGTAATGCTATCTTCATGTTGAGACTCAAAACTTTTCAAACGACCTTTGTATATAAAAAATTTTGAAATTTAGAATCAAGGATTTTAAGAAAGCCAGCTTATATATATTATTAAAAATGCAAAAGAAGCTTAGTAGCATAATAAAATTTTGGGGGCAAATTCAAGCCAACAAAAAATTAATTAGTATTGGAAAAAAGAATGCAGTTATGACGAAAAAGAGCGATCAAATAAAATTACTGAATAAAATATATATTTTGATTGTTTTTTAAAAATAGTTTAAAATGCACGAGTTTTGAACGCATTTGGCTATAAACGTTAGAAATAATATTTAAAAAATTATAAAAATTATTTCAAATAGGAATAATTTAAGAAAATTTCGAGCAAAGTTCAAAATTTCAGTCTCTTTTATATTTTCCCCTAACTTTTCCCGGTTTTCCTGATTTTTCAGGTCAGTGGCAATTGATATAACGTATATTATTACAACTGCTAGTTTTAATTCTGTTCCACCGGATAGATGTTACCGACTAAAGGTGGTGTTTTGTCTCCGTGACAACGTGTTGAACAAGAGGCGATCTGACAGTTTTGAAAAAGAGAGCTTAAACTGTAAAAAAACTGATGTTTTTAACACGTTGAGTTGTTACGTACTGTTACGGTTTTCTCTGTATTAGTTACATGTTTATTTTGTAATAAAGTTTTCTCGTTTTTGAAAAACCAAAGTTATTCTTTCGAGAGTCGTCCATGGTCCGCTAGCGCATGAGTGAATATTCTGCGAGCACGACGCGAGTGTAACATTTTGGAGGCTTGTCCAGTCAGAATTCCGACAGCAAAGAAGACGCTTACTTTCAATTCCGGAGACACCAATACACCCTCCGAAAGCTTCTTCGAAAATTGTGATCCTCCATGCGGTGATATCCGAGATCCATGAGATGTATGCAAAACACACACACACACACACACGGAAACGCACACGGACACGCACGGAAACGCACACGGACACGCACGCGCACGCGCACGCGCACGTGCACGCGCGCGCACACACACACACACACACACGATGTGCAAATTCCGACTGAGCATTCCGTAGTGCACATCGGGTAACGCGAATGCCGGTAGTAATTACACAAAATCTTGTAAAATATAGGGTTGCTTTTGGAACCTAATAACTCAGCTTCTAGGCATACTAGAGCAATGGTCAAGGTCTCATTTTAAACGAAAAGTTCCAGACTTTAAAATGTATGTAATGAGATTTTTCGGCCTGTTCGTACTTTACCCGTGAAAAGTTGCAAAGTCGTAAAATTTTTAGAATTTTAACACAACCTGTTTCTGATTTTCGCGAAAAAGACCATTCAATGGGACGGCAAATATCATATGAACTGTTTCAAAATAGAAATTTCACCCTTTAAAACGCACTCAGGAAAATTGTCCTAAAAGCGAAAATATCGTTTCTTTAAATATCGACAAGATTTGCAGATTTTAAAGTGATCCCCTAATTGTTGTGCATAGTATACTTATTTTCACAATAAAATTTCAGTAAAATTTTAATGAAATTTTCTCCACCACTATTACACTATTAGTGATACCACTCGTCGAATTTACTTATTGCACTAGTGACACTAGTAGGGATCTGTGAAGCTGGCACGACATTCTATTAATATAAAAAAAATCATGACAGTTCCAGTAGCACTTTTCATAGTTCTACAGTTCTAGATAAAAATTTAAAAAAGTTCCGCATCTTTTATATAAAAAAACCAAATTTGAAAATATGTCGTACTAACTTCGCGAATTTAGCACGACAATTTTCCTCTAAAATACAAGAAAACGATAAATATTAGCACTTTTAGCAACTGTTCTTGATAATTCTACTAAAGATCTACTAATATATACATATTGAAAACAAAATTCCAGCAATTTCCAATTTTTATCAATTTTATATATAGAAAACGACTCGATACTTCTGGAGAAAGTGTCGTGCTGACTACTTATAGCAGTTTTAACGAACGTTCTCGTCGGTTCTAGCAGAATTCTATGCTCCACAATCATTTTTAGACGGAGTTCCGGCCGCTAGATACTTTTTAGTAATTTTTGGATCTAGCACGATACTTGTAGAAAAAGTATCATGCTGATTGCTTACAGCCGTTTTATCGACAGTTTTCATCAGTTCCAGCAGAATTCTGTTCTATTAGGTGTTAAACTTAATT
>NW_017295873.1:283109-286594 GCF_001594075.2 Trachymyrmex cornetzi | reverse complement strand
ACGCTTTTCGCGACATGCGGTCGAGTGTTATCGTGCAACAAAATGACTTTGCGTCGATTGTTGGCTACGGATGATCTTTTTTGCATCAATTCGTCACTCAATCGGCCTTTGGAATAACATTTAACTGTTTCGACAACTCTAAAAGCGTTTGAGCTGGATTCTCATCAAGCAATTTTTGCAAGTTGACATCTTCAAATTTTTTCGGCTGTCCTGGACGTTCTTTGTCTCTCACATCAAAATCACCGTTTCGGAGGCGTTCAAATCAAACTCTACATATTCTTTCCGATAGAGTTTCATCACCATACACTTCGGATAATAAGTGATGCGCTTCAGATGCGGTTTTCTTGAGGTCGAAGTAGTGAAGAAGCACATGTCGGAAAAACAGCTTATCGCGATTAATTTTCAATCGATTAGAAAATCTCTTTGGCGTCGAAAAATCTAACCTATGTGAAGATTGAATCACTTTCAGCGATGTCTAAACTACAAAAGACATATGACTTCATCGTCGAAACTCACCAGCGTTGGAGCCAGCATCCTCTAGTAGAGAGAGGCAGGAATTAAGTTTAACACCGAATACAATCATTTTTAGACGAAGCTCCGGCCGCTAGATATTTTTTAGTAATTTTTTAATATCTGGATCTAGCACGACGCTTGTAGAAAAAATATCTTGCTAGATCCAAACATTAAAAAATTACTAAAAAATATCTAGCAGCCGGAACTCCGTCTAAAAATGATTGTAGAACATAGAACTCTGCTAGAACTGACGAGAACGTTCGTTAGAACTGCTATAAGCAGTCAGCACGACACTTTCTGCAGAAGTATCAAGTCGTTTTCTATATATAAAATTTATAAAAATTAGAAATTGTTGGAATTTTGTTTTCAAAATGCATATATTAGTAGATCTTTAGTAGAACTATCGGGAACTGTTGCTAAAAGTGCTAATATTTATCGTTTTCTTGTACTTTAGAGGAAAATTGTCGTGCTAGATTCGCGAAGTTAGTACGCCATATTTTCAAATTTGTTTTTTTTTATATAAAAAATGCGGAACTTTATTTTATTTTTGTCTAGAACTGTAGAACTATGAAAAAAAGTGCTACTGGAACCGTCATAATTTTTGTTATATTAATAGAATGTTGTGCCAGCTTCACAGATCTCGCTATAGGGGAGACCAGGGCTGGTTGTCGTACGGGGTTGATTGTCAAAATGCTTATAACTCAAACAAGACACGGCAGAAAAATCTCTTTTTTTTTTAATATTAATTTGTTGTGTAAAATGGTTTGCAGCACAAGCATTGTATATGTTATTTATAGCGATTTTTGAGAAAATGAAGTTGGTGAGTAAATTTTTATAATCACCTATTTTGTTGTCTGACAAGTCTTTGGCATTATTAATCGTAATATCCCTGTATTCATAGAAAATGACATATCTTAGAAGATCTTTGCTACAATTAAGTAATCATTATTCTGACTAAGTTTGTGAATACAATCTCTTTTATTAAAAATGGCTATGTGGGGTAGATTGACCAAAATGAGACGAGATTAGGTGACAATTAATTTTAATATCTTTAGAGGACACATTTTTAGAGAATATACTTACAAATACATTATATTATATTTCATATAGATATATATTTTTTCATTTTTCATATAGAAACTATGGTTCAAAAACAAATTACGTATTTTATGATTAAAATAACTATTTTATTCGTATTAATACTATAATTACTATTATTTCTCAAAATATAGAACTGATATTAAAATAAAAATTGTGTTTTTTATATGTGTTGTCCATAACAAATATACTACTGCCAATCCTAGAACGTGTGACAATCAACTCAGAACACGGGGTTAATTGTCATATTTTCGCAGCATCATTTAAAATTAAATAATTAAATTATTTTTATGATATGATGAATTCACGAGTAATATTTTTTTTAATACCTAAAGGATGTAGGTATATTGTAACGTATATAATATTTCAAAATCAGGCATCCACTTTTTTCTAAAAATCAATAATTAAAAACTGTGACAATTGGCCCCGGTCTCCCCTAGTATGTTTTTATGCGGAAATGCCTGGTTGCAAAACAGGATATAAGGACGTAGGAAAGAATATAGGAAAGAAATTAAGTTGCTTTTTGGTTATGCATTTTTCTTTAACCCAAGATTTCAGCCTCTAAAGGCTCCAAAATTGATTAAGGAGACTCCAAAAGCTATGTTCCAAAATTAACTGCCTGTACTGAAAATCTATAGTACACTTGACGTAAACTGTAGCATTTTCAGCACTGACAGTAAATTTGGAACACAGCCTCAGTAACCAATGTAACCATGCAGACAAAATCGCCTTCACGGAGAGGTTAAGTTATGTTCGTGACACTTTTTCCTACTCATTATGCGCAGGACTACAAAATTCACAAGCGCTGCGAGTATCGAGAATCAAAACTTAACTCGAAAATCGACCTATGTTTTGAAGACTGGCTAGACTGAGTGGAGTCTCCTTAGTCTTCCTTCCTGCTTCATATCTTGAGAATGATTTGCGCAAAAAATAAAAGTAAATAGTATTCTGAAAATGTCTCGACAAGGGCTGCAAAAATATACAATTAAAAATGGCAAATGTCCGCCTTTAGCAAGATTGCGCTATAATGTCGCAACAATGTTGCAACGTATATATTTGTAACTATTATTGATTAAAAATAATTCTTTTATTATTGCTATTCTTATATTATTATATAATTTGAAATATAATTTGTGATACAAATAAAAAATGCAGAAAAGAACTAATCAATAATATATATTTATATTATAAGTATTATATTTTATACTTAAGTGCAAATTTTATATGCAGGTATACATATTTTTTTAATTTACAAATGTAGACATACATTTTACACTTTTTCACAGTATATATTATACACTTTATGCAGGTACGCCTATTTTGTACATATTCGTAACTAGTGAAATGGAAACAATAAGAAACTCCACGCACTCAATTTCATTTTCTTTGCAATATTTAAAGAATTTTTTTAATCCAAATTTCCAAAGAATCATGAGAGTTGATTATAAAGTTTTAAAAATCTTATCGCGCGGCAGCGACAAGATTTCAAATAAATGTTTCAACAAACACTATAATTTCTAATGGCTCGCACACACTGGACGCGGAAACACTTGCTGCACGGCGAAATGTGACGCGATAACTATAAATAAACTAAATTCATTATTCAAAAGCTAAAATGTTTTCTAATGTCTCTGTAACAATGCTGCATGATTTGTAAAATAATATGTATTGTACAGTACAATTCCTAATACCTACAATGTCGTTGCAGCAATATTACAGCGCAATCTGCAATATTGCAACATTTCTGCATTGTTACTACAAGTTTCTGTGCTGTATGGGTACGTAGTCAATAGATATTATCACAATAATATTACAATATTGCAGTAACATTGCAACAATATTGTATTGTATGAATATCGAAATAGTCCTACTCT
>NW_017295873.1:275874-281338 GCF_001594075.2 Trachymyrmex cornetzi | reverse complement strand
GCGTCAACTGCAAAATGGTACAAAACTGTTTTGTTCCCCTTGATCCAATCTATGTCCCCACTGTGTTTCAGTAACATTTTCTGAGACACCCTGTATATAATTATTAGACTGCGGATATTTATGCAAAATACTTAACGGAATATTAACCATCGGGCAGTTTTAGCAGTCGATCGTTGTTCATTAAAGAGTTATTAAAAAGTAAAGTAAAAAGGTTGAGGTTGCCATTTGTAAATATGCAATTTATGCAAAATATACATTTTATGCAAAATATTCAATTAAGTATTTTGCATACATATCCGCAGTCTAATAATTATATACAAAGAACCTATATATGAAAAACGTTACATATAAAATTGTTATATATAAAAAATTGAATATTTATATATTTCCTATGACTTAGCGAAAAATTTTTCATGCAGTACATAATTGCATATAATTATGCATGCAACTTTTCTCCCGTTATATACATTCATATATAAATTAATAGATCTATTCAATTATATATAAACTGATTACAAATTATATATACTGTAACCGTGCTTACGAGCGACGGCACAACTTCGTCTAGCTCTCCTCTTACGTAAAAGTACCGATTCCACTCGACAACGTAATTTTTCGACAGCCAGGCGGATTTTCGGCCAATATCTTAGCTTCACTAAATAGTTGGGCACCAGGCACGAGAAAGCGTGCCACTCTTTCCAAAATATTTCTACTTTCACTCTCAATCAATTCGCGACGGCAGGGGTTGGTTGTCAAAGGTGAGAAAATTGTCGGAGGGCGAGAGAAATAGGCTATGAGAATTACACACGCTATAACGCGTCCGCCGCGCGGGGCGGGTACTATCCTGTCGCTTGCATTTGGCGGTGGGCTAGGTGAATTTGGCTATTTTCTTAAGTTAATAACTCGTTAACCATTGCGACAATTGTAAAATGGTAGAGGACTTTCCTTCTCAATTTAGTCCATTCTACCACATGTGCGAAAAACTTATCACTAATTTCCAAACACCCTGTATAGTTGTACAGTACATAAGAAAATCTATCATTCAAATGTTTCATATAAAAAGGAAATAGATATAGAGAAAATAGGGCAATATAAGAGTCAGGCGCGGTAATTGCTGCATAAAATAAACAATGTGGATATATAATACAAAAGTCTTTATTAAATAACCCGCTTACATGTTTCGGCTCATTTTTTAGTCATCTTCATAGACAAATTAATTTTATAATTACAATACCTACAAATTAATTCATTTCAGTGAGCCATATCTAAACTAATTTTTGACTAAAATAAATTAATAGAATATAATTGTTTGCGACATAATGAATCCTCGGAAGCTGTGAGCTTCCTTCTTATTGTGATATAAAAATTCGTTCGATTTTTTAATAATTTTATCCTATAAAATTTGAATATAATTTAGATTGTCATTAGAGTCATTTTTCAATATTAAAGTTTCCATAAGTATGTGGAGGTGGCTCATTGGAATGAATTAGTTTGTAGGTATTGTAATTATAAAATTAATTTCTCTCTAAAGATAGCTCAAAAATGAGGCGAAACATGTAAGCGGATTATTTAATAAAGATTTTTGTGTTGTGTATGTGTGTGTGTGTATGTGTGTATCCACATTGTTTGTTATGCGCAACAATTACCGCGCTTGATTCCTATTGCCCTATTTTACCTATTTTCTTTGTGATTAGTAAGTAGCCTTTACGAATTATTTCATATAAAAGTCACATCATTGAGATGGCATGATATTTAATTAATCAAAATAAATATAAGTAAATATTTATCCTGATTAATATAATTTCATGTAATTTCTCTAAATAGCTAGCGGGTTTGCCGACTTGAACGTGTCCAATAACATTCCACGTGTCTAGCGACGGCAAACGCGCGCCTTGCTGAGCTGTTCTATCTCGCTTGCATTTGGCGGTACAGAGCGAATTTGACTATTTTCATAAATTATTGTAATAACTAATGCCAAAATTACAGGACTTTTCTACTCAGTATAACCTTTCTGCCTCTATGCGAGAATTTAATCATTCATTGTCAATCTCACTGTATAATAATAATAATTAATATCAATAATTATTTTAATAATGTTCCGCGAATATTAAAGAAATAATGCCAAGAATATATGAAGTGAACATATAACACCAACAGAATATTCCCATAATATTAAAAAATATATAGAATTCTTGGAATATTATAATATTATTTTATTTTTTAACAATATTTTTATAACATTCCATGAATATTATTTGCTTATAAGGTTCTTGTTCTTTCTCTTGCTTTTCCTCTTTTCTTTCTCACACTCTCTTTTCTCTTTATATTTATCTATTTCTGTTATAAACATGATTAGTAAGGATTTTGGTTGATGGAAAAGTTAGTGAGTAAGTCTCTTTGTTTGGTGTCTGTGATGTTGCAGCGGCTTCCAGCGGTGCTCAGCAGGATAGGAATTATATTGGCCAGCCCCTTGGTAAGACCCCCCATTGCATAAGTTCGCGGTCATGACTTCGTACGTTCTTAACCTTCGCAAAAAATACGAATTGTTAAATTTTCTTTATTGCTTTGTCAAAAATACAATGGCAGGAAAAAATCCGACAAAAAGAAAATATGATTATATAAAAGCAATCATTTGTACTATAACACATGTGTATAATTTGACATATGTAATAACGAATTAGAAATTTATTCCAAAAAGAAATACAAAACATAAGAAGAAAAAAGAGAACAATGTACGTGCAAGGTCTTAACCGCATCCTACAAACCTACAGATGAAAGACATAGGCTGCAGTTCACTTAGCGCTACAAATCATTTGAATCGTTTGATTGATCAGGACAAAGAAATAAAGCATTTGTAGCACCAAATGAATCGCAGTTATATCGTATACATATATACAAATATACTCATATACAAACATAGACGTTTAATTTTATTATAATATATTCTTTATATTCGGAGAGCATATATTCTTTATACCGTATCTTCTTATATCACCAATATGTTATATAAGAATATATAAAAGTAATATGTGGGCAGCCATGGAGTGTCAAAACAAACCCCTTCTACTCCTTTAGCGCCAGGGGCGTGATCTAGTCGTGGCCAATCTGGGAAAATGGCGCGTTCTGATTGACTAGAAACAAGAGGAAGGGCTAATGAGATAATTAAATGGGATGTTTTAATTGACTAGCTCTATAGTTGCCAGCGCATTGATTGGTTCGCTCCATAGCTACTCACGCGATGATTTGCGAGGGAGAGATTTTATTGAGAACAATGCAATAACAACGTGGAAATGGTAAGTCCGACGAAATGGCGGGTGGGAAAATCAAGGAAATTTGGACCGAGACATTTTTCGCCACGAGGAAAAGGAAATGGTACGAAAAACGGACTTGTGTGCATATGAAGGAACACCGATGGGATGTCAGATTGAAACATGTCACAATCAGCATTGGCAGAATACAGCATTGAGTTAGGATACACCAAACACTATTTGATAAAATGATTATAGCTACAACGGCATTATATTTTCCAAAGAAGGGAGGATCTAGAAATCTAGAAACATTTAGATAACTTAATGATACATTCTCGTGTAAAATTTTCAAAAAATCGATTTTTCTTTAATTGCATATTTCGATTGTACAACGTTTGAAGAATACACTGTCATACTACACTGTCATATTACACTATTCATACTACAATGTCAAAATTTCAGAAAGAAATTCGAAGAATTAACGATTCCACAGTCAAAAGTCTATTTGCTTTTGTTTCCAAAATTTCAGAAAAAAATTCGAAGAATTAACAATACTACAGTCAAAAGTTCTTTTTTTTACAGCCAAATGTTTCAGAAAATTGAAAGCTTACTTTATGGACCAGGAATCGCCGATTAACAGTAAATAGTTTAATTATTATTTTTAAAAAATCTGTAAAAAAAACTTTAAACGCGTTTTTCTCGAAACATTGTTTTTTTTTGGCGATTGACACGATTTCGGAAAGACTAACCGACAGATTTAAAAAATTCTTGCGGCGTTGTATTCGTAGATTGACTAGTTATTACGTAAACCAGAATAAAGTATCACTAAAAATTAAATTTTTTATCCAACTTTTTTGAGCGAAAAAAACATTTTTTTGCATCACTTTCTAAAAACACTTGTCAACTCCCGAATTTTTCAATATTTTACAATAATTCTGGTTTACGCGATAGCTACGCTAATAAACTTTAAGAAAAAATTTTATTTTTTTATTTCTGGCTATTGGTTTTCGAGATATCGTGTCAACCATTTGGTCATCTCATTTTTTCAACTCTGCGCCTCTCATTTCTTATTATTTTGAAATAAAAATATTGCTGTAAAATTTTTTTTTATTAAAGGTGTACAACTTTGCTTCCGCCGGTTTTTTTTCCAAAATTCGAGGCTTTATTGTAAAAAACTGGTTATACATTTATGATTCAAAGTATTGTCCATCGCTGGCCACTACTTTCTCCCATCTTTCGGGCAGCATACGAATCCCGCGTCGAAAAAACTGGTCATCTTTTGAGGCGATCCACGAATCGATCCAATTTTTTACTTCTTCATAAGACCGGAAGTGCTGGTCAGCCAGACCGTGTGCCACTGATCAAAACAAGTGATAGTCAGAGGGAGCAACGTCTGGAGAATACGGCGGGTGGGGTAGGATTTCCCATTTCAACGTTTCCAAGTATGTCTTGACCACTTTTGCAATATGGGGTCGAGCATTGTCATGCTGCAAAATTACTTTATCGTGTCTCTCGTTGTATTGCGGCCGTTTGTCTTTCAATGCTTGGCTCAAACGCATTAATTGCGTTCGATACCGATCGCCTGTGATTGTTTCAGTCGGTTTTAACAGCTCATAATACACTACGCCGAGCTGGTCCCACCAAATACAGAGCATGACCTTGGAGCCGTGAATATTCGGTTTGGCCGTCGACATGGAAGCATGACCGGGAACTCTCCACGATTTTCTGCGCTTGGGGTTATCGTAATGAACCCATTTTTCGTCCCCAGTCACAATGCGATGCAGAAATCCCTTCCGTCTTTGTCTTTCAAGCAGCTGTTCACAAGCAAACAAACGCCGTTCAGCATCTCTCGGCTTCAACTCGTACGGCACCCAATTTCCTTGCTTCTGAATCATTACCATGGCTTTGAGGCGTTTTGAAATGGCTTGTTGAGTTACTCCCAATGATCGTGCCAATTCTTCTTGATTTTGACACGAGTCTTGATCAAGTAATGCCTCCAATTCTGCATCTTCGAAAACCTTCTCTTTTCCACCGCTATGCCGGTCTTCGACGTCAAAATCACCGTTCTTAAAGCGTTGAAACCACTCACGACACGTTCTTTCACTAATAGTTGCCTCACCATAAGTATTTGGGAGCATTCGATGAGCCTCAGCCACAGATTTCTTCATATTGAAGCAGAAAATTAAAACCTCCCGCAAATGACGAGAATTTGGCTC
>NW_017295873.1:275474-275786 GCF_001594075.2 Trachymyrmex cornetzi | reverse complement strand
CCAAGTTTATTGTATGACGTCTATGATCTATTTATTTCGACCATCACTTACCGCTAAAGCCATTTATAGGAAAACGGCGGAAGCAAAGTTGTACACCTAATATATATTGACATGTGTATTAATAAATATGTAAAAAATTAGAATTAGTATGTCTTATAGTTTTCCTTAAGAAAAAAATCCAGAAAAGGCAAAAGGCCTTATTTTTAGTGTGGTTACACGAGAATGTACCCTTAAACAAAGACATGGACTATACGTACAAATATGGAAGACCGCTCTTCTCCCTTTTCTTTTCCTCCCTCAACACCCCCCTCC
>NW_017295873.1:258466-275446 GCF_001594075.2 Trachymyrmex cornetzi | reverse complement strand
CCCCCCCCCCCCGTCAACACCCTTCCCCCCAACAGAGTTTATATAAAGGAAGTTCTCCGGAGGAGTAGTCAATATTGTCGTTTTTGGTGATTTTCACTATAATTTAGTGATTTCTAAGGTCTTTTGGTGATTTAGTGAATTACTTTCTTTACTTTCTAAGGTCTTTTGGTGAATTTTTATGTTAGCGTCCTCTACTCCTCTTATTGGTCTTGTTTTCCTCAATGGATCTAAATATTGGACGATTAACATAAATCAATCAAGAATCTTAAGTTGCGTTTTCTGGCTGAATGCAGTCAATCTAGTTATATGATTTATATGTATATAGATTTTATTTTAAATTTCACAGATTAAAGTGTAATGAGTTGCTTTGTCAATAATTCTACAATTGGTCTATTATAGTTATTTGTTTTTAATATAGATTATAATGGTACACACGTGAAGAGAGATTGTTACAATTTTATTATATATTAGGGCCGGTTGTTCCACCTTTTGGCAAATCTTACGCATTATGTAAGTAGCACAATCATCCAATCGTATTGCCAGAGACTTACCTAACACGTCAAATTTGCCGAAAGATGGAACAACCGTCTTTTATTGATATAATTGTTGTACAGGAGTGAATATATCCGTATATAAAAATTGCAAACAATGGTATTTACTTATTGAAGATCAACCGTACTGTTAATAGAGATTGCAAAAATATGTTCATCCTGTTTCGTCCCTTCTTTTTTTCTAATCATTCTACGCATTTGGTGAATTTTGGGGCTTTTTAGTGAATTTTGAAGCAGGGAGATTTAGGCCCAGTTTCACAACTGACGTTTAACTCTTAACCGAGGTTCAACTTATTTCTCATCTTTTTCCAATTCTAGAAAAGAGATAATGAATAAGTTGAACCTCGGTTAATAATTAACCGTCAGTTGTGAAACTGGGTCTTAGTGAAATTATTTTTTGATCCGTGGCAACACTGAGCTCAGTATCAGTTCGCTCCTGACTGTGATGAAGTTAATGGCAAGATTCACGAAAAATTGACATTAGCAATGGATCACGATACGGCGATAACACGCAAATCCTCTGAAAAAAAAACACCCGTGAAAGTCTCAAAAGTATTATAAAGAGATATTTTCCCCCCCCCCCCCCCCCCCCCGCCCCCTATCTTAAAAGCGCGCCTAAAACATAAGAAATAATTAGCAAGAAATCTAAGTGACAAGTTTAAATAATCACAAAAGAATTTTATGAAAAATCTTTGTTTGAAGTAAACCTAAGAAGGGATTTAAGAAATGCTTTTGAGAAAATTCTCGGGTATGAAAAGGAGAGAGAGGTACGAAAAAAAAATGTTAGAAGGTGTGAACTATTGACAACATTAATTTTTCCATTTCTTCTCTTTCTTTGAAACTTTCAAATATATTTCCAAAGGAATAAATAGCGCGTAGTACAGAAATTTAACTCTAATTTCGGTTTTATCTCTCGTCACGTCAACTTACTTATACTGTTTTCCTAGTGCATAAGCAGAAAATGATGCTTCGTTATTTACTTGCAATGTTCATCATCATCGCTTGCAGTCTTATTAAAAAATCGATTACAAACAAGTATTTGTCGTTAGGTTATCGGAAAATGATGAAGAAAACTACAATTCTTCGAAAAATTCGCGCGAGAGTGTTCTAGTACTATGCATTATGCATAAGCAGGGGCACTGGTGAAAGTAAAGTGAAGATATACATAATCTCGCTTGACGATTTCTCTCTTTAGAGAAAGAAATATTACTATTTAGTAATAAAGAAATCTTTTTATTTTATTGTATAATTTAATTTTGACAGAGTTTACCTCCTTTTACTCCTTCATTAATGATACGTCAATGAAGATCTGCTATATATCTACTAGCGTCATCCTCCCACGGTTAAACTCAGGGTTGGAAAGTAACGCGGTACTTGTAACGCCGTTATCGTTTTCGTTACTTTTTTTAACGATCGTTATTTTTTTCTGTTCGTAACGGTAACGCCGTTACATTTTTACAATAACGGTAACGAATTTAGCCGTTCTTTAATTCCTTATTATTTTATAATTTATTTTTAATTTCTTAAAATATTTTATACTTAATATCTTATATACAGTGTGTTTCATTTTAATCCGACCATGCAGGTACCTCTGTCAAAATAAATGATATCAAAAAATGGCCTCTACAAAAGTTGAAAGGGACAGAGGGGGCCACACAATGGTACCAACAACCTTGATCTTGAACTCGATTTTCAAGGTCATTTGAAGGTCAAGGTCATTTTTTTAAATAGGAAGCCCTATTTTTCGTTGAATATTCTTGTAGCTGATCTCGAGAGCTTTCCAAAACACTATAATAAAATATTTTTTCATTAAGTACTTCTCGAGTTATAAGGCTCGAATGTTACAGTACCGCCGCCGACATTAGCATTACGCAAGGTATCCGACCGATGGCTAAAACCTCTTGAATGTTGTTCAGGATCATATCCTAGATAACATTCGTTAAGATCAAGGTCATTGGAGATTGTTTCTCTTATTTTTATTTTTACATGAAAATGAATTTTCAGTGCAAAAATGAAAATAAGAGAAACAATCTCCAATGATCTTGATCTTAACGAATGTTATCTAGGATATGATCCTGAACAACATTCAAGAGGTTTTAGCCATCGATCGGATACCTTGCGTAATGCTAATGTCGGCGGCGGTACTGTAACATTCGAATCTTATAACTCGAGAAGTACTTAATGAAAAAATATTTTATTATAGTGTTTTGGAAAGCTCTCGAGGTAAGCTACAAGAATATTCAACGAAAAATGGGGCTTCCTATTTAAAAAAATGACCTTGACCTTCAAATGACCTTAAAAATCGAGTTCAAGATCAAGGTTGTTGGTACCATTGTGTGGTCCCCTCTGTCCCCTTCAACTTTTGTAGAGGCCATTTTTTGATATCATTTATTTTGACAGAGGTACCTGCATGGTCGGATTAAAATGAAACACACTGTATATAAGATATTAAGTATAAAATATTTTAAGAAATTAAAAATAAATTATAAAATAATAAGGAATTAAAGAACGGCTAAATTCGTTACCGTTATTGTAAAAATGTAACGGCGTTACCGTTACGAACAGAAAAAAATAACGATCGTTAAAAAAAGTAACGAAAACGATAACGGCGTTACAAGTACCGCGTTACTTTCCAACCCTGAGTTTAACCGTGGGAGGATGACGCTAGTAGATATATAGCAGATCTTCATTGACGTATCATTAATGAAGGAGTAAAAGGAGGTAAACTCTGTCAAAATTAAATTATACAATAAAATAAAAAGATTTCTTTATTACTAAATAGTAATATTTCTTTCTCTAAAGAGAGAAATCGTCAAATAGCGTACGTTAATTCAGTGCAATACGGGCCTCTGAGCCTTAAAGCTCTAGATATAGGTATCAAAGTAGCGCATTCCTTTTACCTGAACCAAAACGCCGATAACTTCCTATTGGCTATTTCGACCTAGTCTGTAATCCAATAAGCGCTTAGTATTATTGGTATAGGATACAGTTATAGTAAGTAAAAAATGGAGGACCTGTACATATCAATTAGCTAACTTAAAATGATATAATTTCATTAGTGAAGCAGTGAAAAATTACTAGGAAGAGCAACGTGAGTGATGTGTGCAACTGAACTGTGTGCAAGTGTACCGCTCCCCTTTTGCGCTACTTTGATATATCTAGAGCTTTACTGAGACTAAGGTAATAACGACGCCACGCGGAAGAAGAGGATGAGGGTGTCGCTGCACGTAAGTTGGAAAAATAAAAATATTAATTAAATGTTACAAATTTTCTTTATAAAATACTTCAATTTTTTTCTAGGAAGAGAGAGAATTGAATCTGACGTGAATAACGCTCCACGTAACGTACGAGACATCCCCTTATCGTAACAGGTAAGACAGCTTTTAAAAAATAACTCACTGTAAAATGTAGTTCATATAATATGTTTTACTATAATAAGAAGAAAAAGAAGAAAACAATTTTGTTTTAGATAATGTTGATGATAACGTAGCCATTCGTGCAGTGAGCTCTGGAGATTCTTAGCGAACACAAGACTCGCCGATTACGTTATTTCTACGTCATGTAAATTTTAAAAAATAAGATAGCGGAAATATAGAATTAGTTTAGATAAAATATATATATATATATAACTTTGAAAATTACTTTCTAGCAAAACGCAAAATCGAAAAAGAGGAGGTGATGGAGGTAAAAAAAGAAGTTACTGAAAAGGAAAACAAGAAGAAGGAAAACAACAACAATGAGGAGAAGCACAATGAAGACAATAACACTGGTAATGCTACTAAAGTCAACAACTTTACAAAGAGGCAAAAAGATTCGAATGTTTGTAACAATGTTATTTATAAAATTTTGTGCAATGTTTGTGACGCTTCATATGTGGGTCAGACGAAGAGACAACTAAAAATTAGAGGTGAACTTCCGAAAACGTCAAACCTCCGATTTTTATGAAATTTAGCAAAAACACTAAATGACATCAAATGAATGCCCTTAAATGGATTTTCACCGACAAAAAGGTTTAATGCCAAAAATGTTTAAGTAATTTTATATATCACCTAAGACTGCATTACCTCTACATAGTTCACTCTAAATCACTTCTGAAAGACTTTAATATTGACCTTGACCTCCAAAAAGATCTATGCGAAGTGACTTTCAACTCTCCTTGCCCCCTGTTTGGGGGTGCACGACTTTCACTTGAAATGACTCCCACCTCATCTCTCCCGCTGCTTGGGGGCACGCAACTTTCAGATGAAGCGACTCCCGCCCTACCTCCCCTCTGCGTGGGAGGGCGCCCGACTTTCACCTGAAGCGACTCCCGCCCCATCTTCTCCCCTGCTTGGGGAGGCACAACTTTCACCCGAAACGACTCTCACCCCACCTCTTCCCCTGCTTGGAGGCGCACGACTTTCACCGGAAGTGACTCCCTCCCCACCTCCCCTCTTGCTTGGGGGCGCGCGACTTTCACCCGAAGCGACTCCCACCCTACCTCTCCCGTTGCTTGAGGGCGCACAACTTTCACCCGAAGCGACTTCCATCTCTGCTTCAGAGGCGTCCGACTTTCCAGGCGAAATGAGTTTAATTTCATCGCCCCTCACCCTCCCCTCCCCCGTCTAGGGGGCACGAAAGTGGAGTAGATCTTCTTGGAGGTAAAGATTAATATCAAAGTCTTTCGGAAGTGATTTAGAGTATATATATATAAGCTATGTAAAGATAATCCATTCAGGTGATATGTAACTTTATTTAAATATTTTGACATTAAATCTTGTCGGTGAAAATCCATTTAAGGATATTTATTTGACGTCATTTAGAATGTTTCTGCCAAATTTTATGAAAATCGGAGATTTGACGTTGTCAGAAGTTTATCCAAAACTAGAGTCTTGGGACGTAGAAAGAATTTAAATTAAGATATATCTAAACATTCTGTTATTACTAATCATATGTTGGAATTTAATCATACGTTTGATTGGAATAATATCAAAATTCTTAATACAGAAAAGATTAATGATCCATATCAAAGCTAAAAAAAAACGCGGGATTAATTCCAATGAAGATACTGCATGTTTATGTAATTTGTATTTTAACATCTTTGATAGGATTTATAATAATGATTATCGATTGTTTACGTATTATGTTATTAGTCCTTCTTAGATGGCACAATTTATTTTTATCGTCATTTTCTCAAGCGTTTGTCAGAATCAGAAGTAAAGAATTTTTATCTATATATTATAAGTTTGTCTTTACAGTCTCTCTTTATTTCTATGAATTCAATTTTATCTAACGATATTGAAATTATTTCATAGCCATAATTTATTTTCACAATGGTTATTCACATCGTTTCATGACCATTTGACAATATCTAAGGTGAATTTGTAATATGACTCATTCCTTATCAATATTGATGTATAAATTTAAAATTTAATTGATCAAATAATATCAAGAGAACAATCAAATTACGATCGTTCGTGTGACGATAGTAAGATATTAAGGACTAAGTGTATTAAAACTGGACGTAATTATAATGTCTGTGACTCCTTATTACGTTTAATGTGTTCTCAACTAAATTAAAATTTGTAATTTGTATTTCTATGCGACTGATAAAGACTATGTAAAGTCGAAACTAGTTTCGCTTAAATTTAGTGTGCATTAAACATTAATTTTGATCACTATCATATAACATGTTAATTTATTCGCTCGTCTTCGGTCGGGTTTTCATTATATTTTGTATAATATTAAGATTCTCTCTCTCTCTCTCCCCCCCTCCCTCACCCCTCCCTCCCTCACCCCTCCCTCCCTCCGTCTCCCTCCCTCTCTGTCTCCTTCCCTCCCTCCCTCCTCCCCCATCTCCCCCCATTCTCTAATTGTAGGGATACGTACTTCCGCATAGGATGAACCGATTGCGCGTCTTGTTTTAATTTGATTTGATATGATTTTTCGATGCATCCTATCCCGATAAACAAATCTTTATCATTAATAATTTTCTGGTAACCATTGTTTTTATTCTCAACTAAATCGATTCTCGCAATTAATTCGAGTCTATAAGCGTTTTTAGATCTAAAAGAGATTTTTATCTGTATCTACTATATAGAAGAGAATTTCACATTCTTTTTCTTTCACCACGCATTTTAATTTGCACATACCAATAACCTTTGAGCACCCGCGTATGTCATCAACCGTGTGTCAATTCTAGTCACGGTTTCCTTTATGATTCCTAACCTCTAAAAAATTTTTAACAGCAGAATATGGAGCATTGCCCCCGCATGTCCAGATTAAAACTAATAATCTTATTATTTATCTTTACTTCCTGATACTCGACTTTTTTATTATTATTGCATAATGAGCCTACAAACAGATGCTCATCCGAACTCGAGCATTTCTCAACGTCATCTACTTTACTAGTGATTGTGTTTTTTGTTCGCATTCGAGCTTTTCTTTTTAAAGCATTGATTTTCGGAATAATTTTGTTTTGTCGCACAAACTTGAATGTACGCCAGACATTTATTAATAGGATGCGACCTACCGCACTTCTTACAATACTTCTTTAAAGTGTTTAATACTTGAATTGCCGTTTCGATTTCCTCCATGTTGACTTTTCCGCTTCCTGACTTCATCCACACTTCTGTCGCTCTTGTTGCATGCCACCGTCGACTTCTGTTATAGCTTCACTTCTTTCCTTAGACATCTCTATAAGATGACATAATTTGATGGTTTCCTCCAGAATTAATTCGTCGCTTTTCTGGAGCAGCTTTTCTCGTATAGATGTGTTGCTGACTTCACATATTACCATTGATTTGACGAGACTATCATTCAATTTGTCGAATTTGCATTTCTTAACTTGTTGTTTTAACTCGACCATGAACTGCTCCAAGGATTCTCCCAACTGCTGCTTGTACAAGAAGAATTTGTAGCGTTCATACGCAAAATTTTCCAATGATGGGAAATGGTTTTCGAACTTTTTGATTAATACTTCAATCTTGTCCTTTTCATTTTTCGCAAACGTAAATGTTGAATATATTTTGAAGTCCTCCTTACCGATATAATGGAGAAATTGAGCATTGAATCACTTTGCTTTTCTTGTTAACTTTTGACGCCACTAGATAATTCTCAAAGCGTACCCACTATGTTTTCCAATTCTCTGCATCGTTACCTATCGTGGACATCGCCGCTGTTTCTCTGTGATCTGTCGACATCTTCGTCTGAATTCTTTCCTTCTATTTTGCTTCTTTCCTCTGAATTTATGAGGTTATTTATTTAACTCAACTGCGCCATGTAAAATATGATTTGTATAGATTTAAGAAGTACACGATGCACTAGCTGTGTCAGATGCAGACATGTTCTCTATTTTAACCTCAAACTGCGTCCCTTGGCTCGCATGTTGCATCATCTCCTTACACCAATATCGCTTGTAAACAACGTATCTAGCGACGAAGAACGTACGTCTCTCTAGGCGGTCTTATCTCGCCGCGCGTTTGCATTTAGCGGTAGGCCAGGCAAATTTGACTATTTTCATAATTTAATAACTCGTTAACTAATGCAAAAAATACAAAATGGTAGAGGATTTTTCTATTCAGTCCACTCCATCTACACAAGAGCGCTATGTCAATAAATGCAGGACATCCTGCATATAAATCACGGTTAACGCTGGTCAATACGGTCGACACAATGCGGCAGCACTGTCGATAGCATTTGAGCGTTTAATGCTTAATTGTAGTTACAACCATTTAAACTACATTTCAGTCATAGTCCAGTAAATAAGCCGGAAAAAACTGTAAAATGTGGAAAAGTTGCAAAACAGCACCGATTTAAAAAATTCTTGTTGTCCCGTATTCTGTAGACCTTCAGGAACATTCATCATCACTAACCCTAGCCCTACCTCAAAAAATGAATTAATTAGGGTAGTTTTAACCCTCAAAAACACCCCCACGAATTGCAGTACCAAAAATTTACAGAAAAATTTATTATTTCGGCTCGGAAATCGTCTCTCGGGGGTTTTCGAGGTCGCTGATCACGAATCCGAGGTCCATTTGTGCGCTGGGGTGGTTTCAACCCCTAAAAACCACCCCCAGTGACGGCAAATATAAAGATATTCACTATTTCGGCTCGGAAATCGTCTCTCGGGAGTTTTCGAGGTCGCTGATCACGAATCCGAGGTAAAAATGATAAAATTTAATTTGCCAACATGAAAAAATTTACGAAAATTTATGTTTTCCAACAGTAATCATGATGGCAACATCTGTATTTAATAATTGTATTTCCTACAGGAGTGCATGCAATACTTTTATTACTTCAAGGTAAATAATTCTTTAAATTAAATTTTTTTTTTATCAAAATAAAACGTTTATTACATTTGTTGTAAAAATATTTATTATCGTAATTGAAAGTATTATTCATAATCTGAATCATATTCAAGAACTGGCGATGTAGTATTTGTCATTTCTTGAGGAACTTGCCGTAAGAACGGAGTTTATTGCTCACAAACGTGCAAATTTTGTTGTGGAACAGACTGCAACAATTGCGAAGCGCCTGAAACAACAGTAGACGAATCTATTTCGCTAGCTGAAACACCGGAAGAAGAAGAAGAAAATATTCCTCAAGAAATGACAAATACTACATCGCCAGTTCTTGAATATGATTCAGATTATGAATAATACTTTCAATTACGATAATAAATATTTTTACAACAAATGTAATAAACGTTTTATTTTGA
The DNA here is from genome assembly GCF_001594075.2 of Trachymyrmex cornetzi. Classification (NCBI taxonomy): domain Eukaryota; kingdom Metazoa; phylum Arthropoda; class Insecta; order Hymenoptera; family Formicidae; genus Trachymyrmex; species Trachymyrmex cornetzi. The sequence continues at coordinate 266,197 of NW_017295873.1, read as the reverse complement.
TAAAAAAAAAATTTAATTTAAAGAATTATTTACCTTGAAGTAATAAAAGTATTGCATGCACTCCTGTAGGAAATACAATTATTAAATACAGATGTTGCCATCATGATTACTGTTGGAAAACATAAATTTTCGTAAATTTTTTCATGTTGGCAAATTAAATTTTATCATTTTTACCTCGGATTCGTGATCAGCGACCTCGAAAACTCCCGAGAGACGATTTCCGAGCCGAAATAGTGAATATCTTTATATTTGCCGTCACTGGGGGTGGTTTTTAGGGGTTGAAACCACCCCAGCGCACAAATGGACCTCGGATTCGTGATCAGCGACCTCGAAAACCCCCGAGAGACGATTTCCGAGCCGAAATAATAAATTTTTCTGTAAATTTTTGGTACTGCAATTCGTGGGGGTGTTTTTGAGGGTTAAAACTACCCTAATTAATTCATTTTTTGAGGTAGGGCTAGGGTTAGTGATGATGAATGTTCCTGAAGGTCTACAGAATACGGGACAACAAGAATTTTTTAAATCGGTGCTGTTTCGCAACTTTTCCACATATTCCGGCTTATTTAATGGACTATCATTAGAATAACAGCGACAGATTTGATATCACTCCAATTGCTTGAGTAACACGTGAAATTGTACCTTAACTCGAAACTTTGGAGACGCGAAATAAAAGGACAAACAGGTCATAAATCTATTAGGTATTCATGTTCGTTGTTCGTAAATTTCTCCCTGTTGTGACGAAAAATGTCTTGATCTGGATTTCCCTCGATTTTCCTATCCACCATTTTGTCGAATTCATTACCTCCACATTATCACTCCATCTCTCAAAGTAACTTCACCCTACGAAGCAAATGCAAAACCAATCAACGCGCTGGCAGCTATAGAGCGAGTCAATCAAAACGCGCCATTTAATTACCTCGTTTAATTACCTCCTCCCCTTATATCCAGTCAATTAGAGCGTGCCATTTTCCCAGACTCGCCCCGACTAGGCCACGCCTCTGACGCCAGGAATGGAGTGAAAGGGATTTGTTTTGATGCTCCATGGCTGCCCACATACTACTTACGAATGTGCTTGAAAAGCAAAAATTTTCACGTTAAATTACAATTCATAATTGAAATAGAAAAAGAACATTGTATCAACTTTTAGGGCGTAATTTTAAAGATAGAAAATAATAAGATTATTTTAAATCGTATGGCTCCATAAATTATTTTATTCCGAAAGATTTATATATTTTACTTCAATCATATCCATTTTGTCACAAAGTTGACACAACATGCAGTTTAGTGGATAGGACTGTTTTCTTGTCACACCCATTACACTACAAAAAAATTTAATTCGTAATTAAGGAGATGCTGAAGGGACCCAATTATCGACATTGCAGTTTGATCAAAATCTCCGAATTGACTAAATGGAATAAAAAAATCCTTTTACAGGATTAAAGTAAACGCAAAATCCTGATGTGGTGCAGTGGATGTTATACTAAAATCGAAAAAAAGTAAAAAATTTGTTTAACTTTTTTTTTTATTTTAATATAAAATCCATTGCACCACGTCAGTATTTTGCGTTTACTTTATCCTGTAAAAGGATTTTTTATTCCATTTAGTAAATTCGGAGATTTCGATCAAACTGTAACATCGATAATTGAGTCCCTCCAGCATCCCCTCAAAGGGGGTTTCACCTTTGTCGGCCGTAAAATTAGCTCAATTTCACGAATGTTTTAAAGAAAATTTATTATATACAGAACAATATGGCGTTTTGCATGGAATTATGTAATGTCTAAACAGTAAAAAAAATATTTTTTAATTAGACGAATATGCATTTTAATGTCTCCAAATGACGATCGAAGGGATCATCTGCAAAACTCGTCTCCATGACGGAATATTATATAATATTGACTCTGCAAATCATCTGAAATCAAAATTCTTTTTATTTTTATTAATTATATGAGTGTCGGTATGGCAAGAATTAAAATAATGTTAATTGCTTGAAATTTGTCAAAATGGTGGCATTGAAAAAAAAGAATTAATTTTTTGTCCTAAAAATTTGTTACTTTTTTGTGAATAACAAATTGAATATTTGTTGTAAAATCACGATTCTAGTTCCTGCCATGCGCAAAAGTATTAGGTTCAAGAGGAAAACAGAATTAAGTCAATATCTTAATCCATTTTTGAGTTCCGTCAGGTCGAAAAATGTGGTTTTGAGAAAAACGCGTTTAAAGTTTTGGTTTGACTTTTTCCACATATAACAAGTTTTTTAGTGCACTTACGATTCTGTAATACCAAGGCCATATAATAATCCTTCTTTGTCTTCATGTAACTGGTTTTCCATCAATCTCTCCAATCGTCGAACAGTTCTGACTTTTCTTGATGATTCTGACGTGATGATTTGCGCTGGTAAGCGCTTAAAGGCCCCGTGCGCCCTTACGTATTTGAGCTCATAGCTCCGTTAATATTGCGAATTAAAAAAAAACCTTTTACAGGGATATTTTACACATATGTAGGAATCAAAATAAATAAAAAAAAATTTTGATTTTTTTTTTAAGCCTGCAAAGGTGAATTTCCCCTTAAAACGCTATTAACAATGGATACTGAATTGAGTTGACTTTTAATTTTGTGGGATAGATTAAAAAAAGCTATTTTCTACAAAACTTAATGACTTTAAATTCTAACATAATGATAAAAATAAAAATAACAAAAAGAAGGTTAAAGCTTTTCCATACTTTAAAAATGCTTCAGAAATCATATCTTTAGCTATCAATGAAAACAAATTTTTGATTGGATACAGAATATTAAATAAATTTAATATTTTTATAAAGAGATATAAAGATAAGAATTCAACAGAATGTACTAATAATGTAATCTACAAAATTCTACATAATGATTGTGACGTGTCGTACGTGAGCCAAACGAAGAGACAATCAAGAACAAGAGTCTCTAAATGTAAAAAAAATTAAATCTGGATATTTGAAAGAACTCTGTTATTACAAATTATATGCTTGAATTTAGTTATACGTTTGGTTGGGATGGTATAAAAGTACTTGATTTTGAACAAAATTGAGTAAATGTTCACTTTAGGACAGTGCTGAGATTTACTTACACGTTTCGTCCTATTTTCAACTTGGTTTTTAAAAAGTAACGTCTTGTTTTTGTCACATACAATATGCAGAACTATCGCACACCTTTCCATGCATAATAGCTTTTTACATGAAACAAGGTCTACCCCACTTTCCCCCCTGCCTGGAGATGTACGACTTTCCACGCGAAGCAAAGTCCGCCACACCTCATAAATATTTATATCTAACACTAGATCGTTGACTCCCCTATATACCGCGCATAAAAATTGATTCCAAAATCTATATATTACATAGCATGACGTAGGAATAAAACGGTCACGTGGTCATAATGTGTAATGGTCGCGATAGAGCCACATCAGTCACAAGTTTCATATATGCGTGATATTCGTGCTTTTTAAGTTAAAAGTCACAATGTCGATATCTTGTCGCATGCAAAAGTTGTTTAAGCGGAAAAAATCCGGAGATAATATTTCATAAGTAAGTTACAATCAATCATGGTATATGGTGTAACATACGATATATATGGACTTACATACGTATGCGTTGACTAGTAATGTTCCTACATCGTGGACATGCACCATGAGTTTAGTACATACCTTTCGAAATAATGTATTAGAGCCAAATCAGCGATCTAGTGTTAGATATAAATATCTATGCCACACTTCTTCCTTGCCTAGAGATATACGACTTTCCGTACAAAGCGGGGTCCCCACTTCCCCCCCTCCCCTGCCCTCCTGTCTAGAGGCGTTCGAATTTCCAAGATCCACCTGTGTAAAAAGTCGTTACGCTCCTAGATAGGGAGGAAGATGGGGTGGACCTCGCTTCACGTAGAAAGTCGAACGTTCGTAAGCAGGGGGGACAATGTAAGTAAATTTTAATATATACAGCAAAATAAAACATTATTTCTTAAACTTGTTTATTGATAACTTTTTAATGAAGAACGAGCGCCGATTTAAACAGGTTGGAAATTATTCATTTCTTGACATACATACGAGGTGTGATCAAAAAGTAAGGTGACTTTTCATTTTTATAAAAAAATATTCATTTATTCATCCAAAATTATGTTATCCCCTTCAAAATAATCCCCCTCTGATACAATGCACTTGTGCCAGCGCTTTTTCCAGTCGTCAAAACACTTCTGAAATGCACTTTTGGGTATTGTATTGAGCTCCTCCAGCGGTGCAGCCTTAATCTCCTCAATCATCGCAAATCTTCGTCCTTTCATGGGCCTTTTCGTCATACCCATGTTTCGTCACCAGTTATAACCCTTTTGAGCAGATCAGGATCATCATTGACGTCGTTCAACATGTCTTGGGCGATGTTCATGCGACGCTGCTTCTGATCAAAATTAAGCAGTTTTGGACCGAATTTCGCTGACACCCGTGTCATACCCAAAACATCCGTTAAAATTGATTGGCATGAGCCAAACGATATGTTAAGATCATCAGCTATTTCTCTAATCGTGATTCGACGATTTTTCAACACAATTTCTTTCACTTCCTGAACATTTTCGTCGGTTTTTAACGTGCTGGGGCGTCCAGAGCGAGGTTCATCGTTAACATTTTCTCGGCCCTCTTGGAATAACTTATACCATTTATAAACATTTTTTTTGCTTAAAGTTGACTCACCGTACGCCACTGTCAACATTTCAAGAGTTTTTGAACACTTAATACCATTTTTTACACAAAAATTAATACAAACTCTCTGCTCCATTATTTTCAACAGCAAAAAATCGCCGAGCACGCAAACTCGAGTCTAACCTTTATGCCTCTCACATAAAAACAACACATGCTATATATATAGTCAAAACTGTGAACATATGATCGTGACGAGTATACCAACACAACAAAAAAATTTTGAAATTAGAGTGTACAGAGCGCGCGAAATTCAAAAAGTCACCTTACTTTTTGATCACACCTCATATGTCAAGGTCAAAGTCATCAGCGGTTGCTCCTCTTTTCTGCAGTATTACCTAATGAGTTAACTAAATTTTAAGTATTCTGTGAGCCACAATTATTTGCATTGCGTTGTTTAGAAAGTGTATCTCACAAGTACGACGGATAAATAAAAAAATTTTGGTGAAAGCGGTGGAATCTTTCTTATGCATATTTTTTGTATATTTTTATGTACTGAATTATTTGCAAATATTAATTTCAAATTAATCTGATGGGAACATGTTGAAAATCGCATTAAAATAAAACAATTTCATCGAAATTTAAATTTTGTAATTTTCAATATTTTCTCATCAGTTAGCTTAAAATTAACGTTTATATATGGTTAAATATATAAAAAAAAAAAAAAAACACGCATAAAAAAGATTGCATCGCTTTAAGTAAAATTGACCTACTTTATTCATTGTGTAGGCCGTTAAGTAAAATTGCTAATTTTGACCTAATAATGTGCTAATAATTTATAAATGTTAATTTTAAACTAAACAATCAAATTCGAATTTCGACGAAATACATTTAATGCGATTTTCAATACTTTCTTATCCTCAGACTATTTTAAAATAAAATAAGAAAACGTACGTAACAAAAGTTTCATCATTCAAGCCATACTCTGGTAATTTTACTTATCGTTATCACTAATTGAAGGAGTAATGCTCGGTCGTGGCTCGTGCACGATCAAGTCCCAATTTTATAAGGATGTTATATTTTTCAATCTCCATGTCTGTTAACAACTATAGTTATGCAAGATATATTGAGATATCCTGACTTTTGTTATAAAACTTATCTATAAAATAAAAATTAGATTGTATTATACAAAACTTTTGGCAGTTTATTCGTGAAAACATAAATTAATGAAATTATATTGTAAAAATATTAATTATATTAAAAAATTTAAGAAAGAAAGTCATCTTTACACAGATTGCGAAAGCGTGATACTTTTTGCAATCTTCGATTTCCGATATATTTCTATAAATATTATTGATATAATATAAATTCGAATGCAATCCTCTGTCTAATGAATAATCGATACCTTTTTGAACGATTACATTAAGTTACGGCTTATAATTCAATGTTATGCAATTAAACGTTGCCAATAGTTGCTTTACTTCATAATTTATTTTTGACATAATTCAAATAATTTTCGACATAATTAAAAAAAATATGCGTACGCATTTTATGTATTAAATCTTCGCCTTACTAAATATATATAAGTCCGCAATATTTATTCTAAAAACAATAGATACCAAAAAGATTAGACTCTACGCAAGGTAAGACAATATATATGTATCAAAACGAAGCTATAGATACCGTATGTTAGTAATAAATTTTCACTCATTTCTTTTTAATTATAATGCAATTTAATATCTAATTTCTCAGTGATTTTTCTCAATTACAAGTTATACAAGGTGTCCCAGAACAAACCTTTTTTCTTAAAATTACGTATTCCTAACGTAATTCTAAGACAATTTTTCCTTTGCCAAAATTCTATACATAGCATAATTTTTGAATTATAAATGAAAATAGTGAATGAATTACGGGTCGCGTACGGAAGGTAAGCAGGAGCGGCGCAACGCACCGTCCGACGCGGGCGCTCAATTCCGATCAGCTGCTTGCCACACGTGAAACACGTGACACGATGATATGCGCACGTACACATATTTCCTCCCTCCCCCCCCCTCTCTCTCTCTCTCTCTCTCTCTCTCCTACCTTGTAAAGATGTCTTCATACCACAGTCGAGCTGGAAAAAGGCAGGATAATTTCGTGACCGTGAAAATTCCGAGATTCTTATAAGTTCACACCAAATAACAATAAGTTTTTGTTTTTCACATCAATTGTATCACTATCACGTTCACGAGAATTTTTGTCTTTCACATTAATTATATCACTTATAACGTTTTACGCACACTTGATCGATTTACAAACGAATTTATCAGTTTGTTATTATTAATCACCGATTAATTATTTAGAGGCTGAGAATTAAATCCAAAAAAGAGAAACTGCATACAGCAATTAATAATCAGAAGTTTTCGTCCTCTTATAAATTGTATCGCGTATCAATACGTTCACGGATTTATACACGCACTTGATTGAATTTTACAATCTATTGACTCACTACTATTAATCACTGCCGATTAATTATTCGGCAACTGAGAATTACTACTTGTAAGAAGGAAATATTGCACAAGGTAATCACAAAATCAAATTCTATCGCAAAACAATACGGCCACTGACTTATACAAGCACTTGAACGACAAAATGAGGAATTTACTAACTTTATTACAACGGTTAATCACAATAAAATACGGTAATTATACAGTTTAGCCTCACCTCAAAAATCGCTGAACATAGGCTCATTCGACGCGTTTTTGCTTAAAACGAAAGAATCTGACAGAAATAAGCGTCGCTCTGCCCCGTGAACCGAGTTATTAAGCGTTAAAGTTGACGATTTCAGGTTAGGAAATCTGTCATACCGACGTTACATTGCGACTGAAATATGCTCTGTGGTCATATGCGCATGCTCTGTGATCACATGCGCATGCGTTGTACGTACTTTTCGGTAAGAGTGCACGAAATTTAAAGTCATAACCCATGTAGACAGTGGGGTGTGTGAATAGTAATGCTTGGGTTCGGGCGGCTACGCCGCCCTCACGAAATAAAAAAATATATTATCCTACCCGCTTGGGGCCTAACCGCGTGGAAGTTACAGC
>NW_017295873.1:257746-258417 GCF_001594075.2 Trachymyrmex cornetzi | reverse complement strand
GGGTAGGATATGATATTTTTTTATTTCGTGAGGGCGGCGTAGCCGCCCGAACCCAAGCATTACTATTCACACACCCCACTGTCTACATGGGTTATGACTTTAAATTTCGTGCACTCTTACCGAAAAGTACGTACAACGCATGCGCATGTGATCACAGAGCATATGCATATGACCACAGAGCATATTTCAGTCGCAACGTAACGTCGGTATGACAGATTTCCTAACCTGAAATCGTCAACTTTAACGCTTAATAACTCGGTTCGCGGGGCAGAGCGACGCTTATTTCTGCCAGATTCTTTCGTTTTAAGCAAAAACGCGTCGAATGAGCCTATGTTCATCGATTTTTGAGGTGAGCGGCTAAACTGTATAATTACCTAAAATACTACCGATTAATTATTCGACGAGTTGAAATTACTTAAGCGCGTTAACACATGTTATTCGACACGGAGGCTCGATGTAAACAAGTCAATGGGTTAGGTTGGTACTGAGTGCGTTCGTGTTCGCGATCACAACGCCGCGCTGTAAAATCCTTCTTACTAATAACCGAAGACATACTACGTTTACACGGCACTCTTTACGCCGAAGTTATAACATCGATGTTATGAAACTGGCCAATCACAGTCATTCCATTCTTCAGAGGAATAGCTATCATTGGCCAGTTTCATAACATC
>NW_017295873.1:255614-257699 GCF_001594075.2 Trachymyrmex cornetzi | reverse complement strand
GACTGCGCGATCCGTATCTAAGTAGTGTATCAAATGTGGTCGACAATAATGAGAGAGAGGGACCGTGGGAGACGGCCAATCTCCCTCTCATTCTCTCTCCCATTACACCATTGAATGGAAAGAGATAGAAATGGCCGTCTGCCGCGGTCCCTCTCTCTCATCCCTATCGACCATTTTGACCCACGCACAGTAGGATAGATTGCTCAAAAATAGCCAAAATTCACGAAGTACTCCAATCACGGTGAAACATGGTATTAGGTTCTTTCCCAGTGAGAAATGATAATGGAATCGACATCGAATCGATGTCGATTCGACATCGAAATTATCAAATCGACATCAAATTGACGTCGATTCGACATCGATTTTATTGTTATTTCTCACTGAGTTTCGGGATCGCTGATTTTAAATCCGATCTCAAATTATGGAAATTTAAAATGGCGGAACAATATAGTGGACGAAAGTGCTATAAGTACTCCAATTTCGGTGAAATTTGGTATTGAGAGGTTGTCAGGCCCGCTGATTTTGAATTCGTTCTCAAATTTTGAAAATTTAAAATAGCGGACCAATATGGCGGACTAAAACGCAAAAAGTAGTACATTAATATCGATTTGTAGATTTCTCGGCTCACTGAACTCGAATTTGTATTCAGAACTATAAAATTCAAAATGGCAGATTTAATATGATAATATTCATGCACCTACACGCCTGTAGTTTGTCCATGGGATCGTTCATAGATATCAGAGTCCACCACGTAAAGGTTACAGTGCGATTTTAGACTCCTCTGGAGTGCTTCACCATTTACCATATTTCCATTCAAATTACTTTGTATTCTTTTAACATCTTCCCATTTTTTATTTGTTTCACTTATTTAATTGATCAATATTTGCACTATTAAGTTGTAGGTTCAGTTTATTCAAAATGTAATTTATTACCCCATCTACATCTGTCTTATGGATTTTTAATGCTTCTAAAATTTCCCGCTTTGTAAAAGACATTTTGAAATTGCAAAGATATAATAATTTTGATGTGCAATAAATCACAAACCTAAATGGGTCATATCTAAGTTTTAAACGTTAAATACCAAAAAATTACATGAATAAATAAACTTTTAAAAGTCGCCTTCTAATAAGTATATCGCAAAATTCACAGTATGTTATATCCAAAGATGCAAGTCAACTAAAAATATCAAGTGAGATTATAAAATAGGGAAGCAAATCTACGCAAAGCCGAGCGCGCGCTTCTCTTCATATACAGTTTGCTGCGTTCCTCTTGCGGAAATGCACGCCGCGTAGTGGTGAAAAAATAAATTATAATAGCTTCGCGCGACAGTAAATGACATATATGTATATGACATACATATAAATATACATATAATCGAACTTTGAATTTTTGCAGCTACTTTAGCAACCTATCCTCTTAAGTACTCCTAAAATTAATGTTCTCACGCTTGCACGTTCATAAGTGATATTTGTTATCAAATCGGAAAAGTAGCAAAAAGTAGCATATCTACATTAAAGCACACATCTTAAGAAATAGATTGACATGTTGAATTGATCGATTCGAGGTGGAACATCGTGGAACAACGTATTAGTAGCCAGTAACTCTGAAGAAAGTAGTAAGTTGTTTGCTAGTATAACAGTTTTAATATTACTCTCAGAATCAATATTCAAATAATATCTACTATTTTCATGATTTGTATACTTTCGTTAGAGAACGATAAAATAAAAAAACTCGAATGATATAATTGATTAACGATGTATAAATGCTATTGTTCGTACATACGTCTATTACAGATTTTATGCAATTTTTCAAGTTATTATTCCTATCAACAAGCAAGTATTTGACCAAAAATTCTAAAACGTTGAGAATACATCCTCTGACGTGTCTACATGAGTGCTATATGTTTAGTTTATCAAAATTAGAAAGTTTACTTTTGGCCACTTTTTCGGCAATCTATCCCACCGTGCAGGGTTGGGTAGTAACTAGTTAAAACGTTAAAAGTTAAAAAAAAAGTTAAAAAGTTAATAACTTTTAACTTAACTTAGTTAATTATAAGTATATTAAATTTTCACTTAACTAAGTAAC
>NW_017295873.1:255094-255299 GCF_001594075.2 Trachymyrmex cornetzi | reverse complement strand
TCTTGAACTCGAAAATCTTGTCTTGTCTCGAAATTCTCGACAATTTAAATAATGCGTTGTCTACAATATACGAAGTAAGAAGTAAGAGTAAGAAATTGACCAATTACAATCAATTATTCTTTCCAAATTTGATTGTATTTGGTCAATTTTTTACTCTTCTTACTCCGTGTATTGTAGACGACGCTTAAGTATTTGCGCAACGTCT
>NW_017295873.1:252446-254718 GCF_001594075.2 Trachymyrmex cornetzi | reverse complement strand
TTGTGGCATATGATTGCGCTACTATTACACTGACAAATCGATTCAACCGACAGTTGTTTTATTTTACTCACTCCTTCTATTTTTTCTGACTTCTGCGACATAAATCCTATATAATTTCTATAATTTTTCGAGACTCGAGTTTTCAAGAATCTCGAGTCTAAAATTTCGTCTTGTTTTTAAACTCTTTGCGCAAAAAATATAATACATCAATACCGTCGTCAGCACATGTCGAGCGAATGTTTAGTGCAGGTGGCTTATTATTTGATGATTTACGAGGAAAATTGACCGACCGTCATTTTGAGATGACGCTTTTATTAAAATTTAATAATTATTTCTAATTTAATAAGAACTAAGAACCAGAAAAGTCAATTATTATTATTAATTTTCACACGTGATTCTGCAATGTATGTGATTCTAAGGAATTATAAGTTTTGTTATTATTCAATATTTTGTCATTATTGATACGTTGTATTCTTATCGATAGTTTATCTTTAATTTAAAATGTAATTTTTAAAAACGTAATTACTAATTTTATATCTTCTCTATGCTAGCTGTTTTTTTTACAGTTACATAGTTATATAATTATATGTATCATATATGAAAAAAATTAAAAATTTAATTTACATAATAATCTATATTGTAGTTATTTAATCTCATTTTAAGAAAAATTGGGACATTTTGACCTCAAAAATAATTTTTTTCGAAATTAACTTTTTTTTACTTAAGTTAATTCAATATTAACTTAACTTTCGTTAAGTTCATTTTTTATTCCTTCAACTTTTGACTTAGATTTATTAATTTTGTAAAGCCATTAACTTTAACTTTATTCAGTTAAAAAAAAACATTAACTTACCCAACCCTGCCACTGTGACACGGATCGCAGTCCATTCTTTATGGCCCGTATTCAGAACGCGCTTACAACGATGTTAGCACGCTAACATACTATACTTTACGTCACGCATATTATAGAACTTCAGAGATAAAAGTGCGCTTTTATCGATAAAAGCGCGTTCTGAATACGGGCCTATGTCTTTGCTAATAACCAATGCACTTACAAGTAAACCTACCCAAGTGTCAGTGACCGATTTTGATGTAACTTGGCATACTTTTAGAACTCACAAAAATAATCGATACGTATTTTTTTTATATCTGCAAAGAAGAAGGTTTAAGGGTTGAAACTACCCCTTTTATTGCTCAAAATTCCGGGAAATAATATAAAAATGTGCAAACTCTTATGAATCTCGTATAGTTAAATATAATTTCTTAATTCTTGGTATTAAGGGGTTTTTGGGATTGCTACTTACGAATCTCTGTGAGGTTAGATTTAAAATAATTCAAAATGGCGGATCCAATATGGCCGAATGAATTTTCTAAAAAATATTGGATTGTAGTAAAACTTTATATAAAGTTTTTTTAAGATCGCTGATAACGAATTTGAAGTACAATTTACTAAACTTAAAGTGAAGGACCAAATTTTAAGAATAATAATTATGAAATAAACATTTCTTACTTCCGTAGTTAGCTGGTGAATATATTTTATATATTATTCACGACCCCAGAGAGCACCACGTGGAGGTTTACGGTAAGATTAGCTCTCCTTTATTATATTTTTTAAATTATTTTTTTTAATTTTTTAATTTTAATTTTTTGTTGAGTTTTAAATTTTAAAAACATTTTTTTAACATTTTTAATTCAATTTTTTTTAATATTTAAAAATTGTTTTCCTAAAGAAATAAAACCATTTTGAACAAAGTCTTCTGATATTTAGTTGAACTGAAAACTAAAAACTAAAAACTAGAAACGAAAAACGATCCAAAAATCGTTAATGTCAGAAAGTAAAATGGTAACATAGGTATGCACAAACGAAGAGTGCTTATTCGGTGTAGTGCTTGCAGTAGTGATAGTTTATAAAATAATGTGTAAAGCACATAGATTTTGTACACCAAGCACATTTCAAAATCGCTATAGCACTGCAAATATCGCACTTTGGTGCGCATTTGTCAAAGCAGTACTCGACGGGATTTTCAAATTCAGGTTGTCTTTCCTCAAGATAACCACTCTTGTACCACGCATACTTTATCAGATTTTGAAATCTAGGGGAAGAAAACTGGTTATGAATCAGAGATTGAAGCTGGATAATGTTATTTCGTTGATGTAAATTGACGTCATAATTGTACAGAAGAACTTTGTCCGAGAAATGTCGGATAAAATTCTTCCACGGTCTGAAGAAAAACACATCCAGTGGTTGGATAATGCCTGTCGTACCCGCGGG
>NW_017295873.1:252141-252429 GCF_001594075.2 Trachymyrmex cornetzi | reverse complement strand
TAAATCTAACCTCACAGAGATTCGTAAGTAGCAATCCCAAAAACCCCTTAATACCAAGAATTACGAAATTATATTTAACTATACGAGATTCATAAGAGTTTGCACATTTTTATATCATTTTCCGGAATTTTGAGCAACAAAAGGGGCAGTTTCAACCCTTAAACCTTCTTCTTTGCAGATATAAAAAAAAACGTATTGATTATTTTTGTGAGTTCTAAAAGTATGCCAAGTTACATCAAAATCGGTCACTGACACTTGGGTAGGTTTACTTGTTTTTTTTTTTTTTTT
>NW_017295873.1:241056-251100 GCF_001594075.2 Trachymyrmex cornetzi | reverse complement strand
GCCCCCCCCCCCCCCCCCCCGGAGCCTGGTGGCCTCGGCCCTGGCGAAGGAGGGTAGGTTTACTTGTTAGTACCAACCTAACCTAACCCATTGACTTGTTTACATTGAGCCTCCATGTCGAGTAACACGTGCATAACGCACTTAAGTAATTTCAACTTGTCGAATAATTAATCGGTAGTATTTTATTGTAATTAATCGTAATAAAGTTAATAAATTCCTCATTTTGTCGTTTAAGTGCTTGTATAAATCAGTGGTCGTATTGTTTTGCGATGGAACTTGATTTTGTGATTACTGCGTGCAATGTTTCCTTCTTAGTAGTAATTCTCAGTTGCCGAATGATTAATCGGCAGTGATTAATAGTAGTGAGCCAATAGATTCGTTAAATATAAAATAGATTTGTTAAAATCAATCAAGTGCATGAATAAATCTGTGAACGTATTGATACGCGATACAATTTGTAAAAGGACGAAAACTTCTAATTATAAATTGCTGTACGCAATTTCTTTCTTGGATTTAATTCTCAGCCGCTAAATAATTAATCGATAGTGATTAATAATAACAAACTGATAAATTCGTTTGTGTAAATAAATCAAGTGTGCGTGAAACGTTATAAAGAGGTATAATTAATGTGAAAGAAAAAAATTTGCGTAAACGTGATCTTGATACAATTGATGTGAAAAGAAAAACTTGTTATTTGGTATGGATTTATGAGAATCTCGGATTCACACACACGGTCAATGAAATTGTCCTGTCTTTTTCCAGCTTGATTGCGGTATGAAAACATCTTTACAAGGTAGAAAAGAGAGAAAGAGAGAGGGGGGAGGAAATACGTGTACGTGCGCGTATCATCGTATCACGCGTTTCACGCCTAGCAAGCAGCTGATCGCAACTGAGCGCCCGTGTCGGACGGTGCGTTATGTCACCCCTATTTTAAGGACAAAAGTTTGTTTTGGGACACCCTGTGTATTAATATGACAGATATTTTCTAACCTTACATGTACTCATCTTAAATATATAATAATTAATTTAATGTAGCGCCGACCGACATTTTTTCTGCTAGATTTATTCGTTTGACAAAAACGCATCAATTAAATGGATGCATTTTTTTATCAATGAATAATTACCGATACTATTTTTCGCGCGCGTGTGTGTGTATACATGCATTTGTGCGTGTGTGCGTGCGTGCGTGTGCGTATGCGTACATGTATATACTGAGACACATGTGCACTCGTTCAACTCCTCCACGACCACGTGATCAAACTTAAGAGAAACTTATTAGGGGCATGGCACACAAAAAAACTTGAGCAGTAAGGCGTCGTCTACAATACACGGAGTAAGAAGTAAGAGTAAGAAATTGACCAATCACAGTCGATTATTTTTCTCACATTCGACTGTGATTGGTCAATTTCTTATTCTTACTTATTACTCCGTGTATTGTAGACGACGCCTTAAACGTAAGCAGTAAGCAAATTGATCAATCACAGTAGAGTCCATAAGACCATAACGTATATAAGCAGTCGCCAATCTAAAGGCCCGTCTACAATACACGGAGTAAGAAGTAAGAGTAAGAAATTGACCAATCACAGTCGATTATTCTTCTCACATTCGACTGTGATTGGTCAATTTCTTACTCTTCTTACTCCGTGTATTGTAGACGGGCCTTGATATGTTGATTTCCTTACTGCTTACGTCTTACTGCCTTAAATTTTTTGTGTGCCATGGCCTTAACTCATTGCTTGTTCCATTTCTTAAAACTTAATCGTAATTTTCACTCACGACACGACTCAAGATAAACTCAAGATATTAGGAAGTTTTTGCAATACATTGTACCGTGTGTGTATGCGCAGTTCGACTTTCCACTAAATAACGTATTTTAGCGTTCACCGTATTTGGATACATGATATTGCAAAAACTCCCCAATCTCACTTTCATTTCGTAATATACTCATCGAGGGTGCGTTCAAGGACAGCGTGGTTGCTCGTTCTATCCTTGACGAATGTAAGTTTCCATCAAGAGTCAAAATCGAATCAGAGTCAGATTGAGTTGAATGCTTTTACAGTGGAAACACTACGAACCCTACCCTAATCAAATTTTAAGGTAAAGTTCAAATGAGGTTTGATGAAAATGACAAGAATCGAGATTAGTTGTTATAATAGTGTTACCAACAGGATGAATTCAAATTGCGTTGTGCACATCAAACGTGAGCAAACGTGTTGTGTACATACGAGTACTTTTACTTTATTACAATGATAAGCAAAAATCAAGAAAAAAAGAAGCTGATCACTTGGGGAAAATATCAATCCTCTGAGCATAACTCTGCAACTCTAGTGTAACTCTGTTTCGATGGAAACAGGCAAGGCAATCTAATTCTAACTCGATTCTGACCTGATTCTGACTCGATTCGAATCCTCGGTGAAAACTTCGGGAGCGTTTATACTGATCATAAGGATCTACAATAAGTGATTTAAACCTTAAGCCGTAAGAAATTGACCAATTACAGTCGAATTCTAGGAGAATAATTGACTATGATTCGTCCATTTCTTATAGCTTAAGGTTTAAATCTCTATTGTAGATCCGGTGTAAGCGTATGCCGTGTGCCGTAATCTATAAGAATTGACCAATCATAGTCGCGTATTCCCTTCTCATTCGACTGTAAGAGGAATACCCGCCTGTAATTAGTCGATTCTTACAAATTACGGCATACGGATACGTATATAAGCGCTCTCTTATGCCTGTTCTACAATAAAGTTACAAGTCATAAATCGTAAGAAATTGGCCAATCACAATTGAATATAAAAATAATCTATGATTGTTAATAATAACTACGATTTGTTAATTTCTTACAGCTTACGGCTTGCCATCCTGTGGAACAGGCTATCAACCTTGTTCTACATCTAAACAACAAGAATAAAGTTTAATTTAGTTTAGTTTACTTAATGACGGTAGCGTTGACAGCGCGCTCTCCGAACGTACTCCTGATCTCCGAAGTGTAGAAAGTGCAAAATAATGCAGAGAATGGCTGCATTCAATATTAGTTGTGTTTCCAAATGCACCCGATCATGCATCGCTAGCCTCTAGCGCCAGGAGTTATACAACCGTATATTTTCTTCTAGTCGATGATAATGATGACAACAATAACGACATATCTTAAAAATGATAATTCAAAGATTTGCAATATCTTCGCTCGTAGCGCACGTAAGGAAAAAATAAAAGCACTTTTATTACATAATCCGAGTGGAAACTATTGAACGTATATTAGAACTCGATTGAGCGTACATAGAACTTGATAAAGTGTTGAAATCCGATAATCTCGGTCTCAGACCACAACTCGCTAGATCGTGTAAAAAAGCACGGCCAGTTTCGCGCCATGACATTGCTGCCCATAATATAAATACAAGGATATGCTTATGCGCATAGATAAATCACGTGACGGTCAAGCAGCCAATCAGAATTGTCATCAAGCTACATCATCATTACGCGGTGAATTCTAAATTATTATAGTTAATTTCCTTGCAATATACATTATAGAAAGTTACTATCTTACCATTGTTATAGGCACCATTGCAAAAAAGAAAAACATTTTATTGTAAATTTTCTGTAATACATTAATACGAAGTACTGATCGTGAGATGTGGGATACGTACGATTGAGTATATGGTATGTTAAAGTTTTAGAACGGAAAAATTGTATAAAAGTAATAGTTTGTTAAGTATAAAATAAACATAAAAGTTGATTTTATTATTACATTAAATTATTTTAATTGTAATAGATATAAATAAATATTACGTTATATTTAATACATAAATTAGATTCTTAAATTGATATTATAATTTAATTATAAAAAGAGGTTATGTATAAAAATATAGCAAAAATTGGCCTTGAATGGACACATTTAAAAATATAGTTGTCATTTTGGAAGTCCGTACATTTATGAAAAAATGGTTATTTATCCAGGAAAGCTTGGGAAACCTTTAAAAAATAATAAAATAGGTCGTTTAAACGCTCTGTAAAAAAATTTATTTTATGTCTAATAAACGATGATAGATTTCGAAATTAATGATGTGTTTATATTTAACACAAGTTGGATCATGAAATACTATAAGAATGCTAGGAAGATCTACATATACAGGGTGTTCCAGAGTTAGCGGAGGAGCCGGCACGTACATATTCCTCATGAAAAAGTAAATCCAAAATGTTAATAGCAAAATCTTAAGGCATCAATAGTTTTCAAACAGTGAACATTTGAAAATAACCAATCACAGGGCATGAAATTTGCGCCGTCAGGGGCGGCGCAACTAAGCGGGCGGCCGCGCGAAAGCTTTGACGAACGTATCGCTCAACGGCACGGTACCGAACGAGTATTGCAAAGTTTCGTGAAATTTCTATATTAACTGCCACATTTTTAAATTTTTGAAACATAAAAATTTTTTAATAACATAAAATTAATAATTAATTTTTTAAAAATATAAATATAAATTATAATTTAACCGCTTGTTACGTTTTAAACAATGACAAAATAAACGGTAATATACAAGCTTAAAATAGATGACTAATTTTATTAATCTAAAGTTATTTCCATATACTATTCGAAACGTTTCAATTCTTTTGCTATTAACATTTTCGATTTACTTTTTCATTAGGAATATATACGTGCCGACTCCTCCGCTAACTCTGGAACACCCTGTATATATGTATATATAGATATATATAGGGTGTCCGGAAATCGAGACCAATATTTCGGGAAGTAATTCGGGAGCCAAAAAGGAGGAAAAAAAGCTACATAAATATAGGTCCGGAAATAAGTTGTTTCCGAGTTATAATTATTTTTATGTTAAAAAATTGAAATTTATTTTTCATAATTACAATCATAATTTATTTCACAATGTTTCAATATAAACAATTACATGTTTACCTTTGTGAACCTGCACCCGACTTTTTATAAATTAAATTTTTTTATAAAAAAATGATAGTATTTTGTTTGTAGTTGATTGTAGTAACAATAGTTTCGTTTGTAGTTTCATAAAACAAAAGATAAAAAAGTTTTAAAAAATGACTGTCACCCGACTTTAAGATAAAAAAAAATTGTTAAAATATCTTGATTCAAAATCGTTTGTAGTTGTTTGTAGTGATTTTCCGGACGTTTGTAGTTGCACCGTTTAAAAGTTATGATAAATTAACAATAAACAAAAAACGTAACTTTGGCAATTTTCAAGATATTCGAAATCTGTTTGCGGCATCTTACATAGAATCGTTTGTAGTTGTTTGTAGTGATTTTCCCGTCGTTTGTAGTTGAGCCGTTCAAAAGTTATGATAAATTAACAATAAACAAAAAACGTAACTTTGGCAATTTTCAAGATATTCGAAATCTGTTTGCGGCATCTTACATAGAATCGTTTCTAGTTGTTTGTAGTGATTTTCCGGACGTTTATAGTTGCACCGTTTAAAAGTTATGATAAATTAACAATAAACAAAAAACGTAACTTTGGCAATTTTCAAGATATTCGAAATCTGTTTGCGGCATCTTACATAGAATTGTTTGTAGTTGTTTGTAGTGATTTTCCCGTCGTTTGTAGTTGAGCCGTTCAAAAGTTATGATAAATTAACAATAAACAAAAAACGTAACTTTGGCAATTTTCAAGATATTCGAAATCTGTTTGCGGCATCTTACATAGAATTGTTTGTAGTTGTTTGTAGTGATTTTCCCGTCGTTTGTAGTTGAGCCGTTCAAAAGTTATGATAAATTAACAATAAACAAAAAACGTAACTTTGGCAATTTTTAAGATATTCGAAATCTGATTGCGGCATATCCTTTAGAATCATTTGTAGTTATTTGTAGTGATTTTCCGGTCGTTTATAGGTGTACCGGTTAAAAGTTACAACTCATATTAACGATAAACAAAATACGTAATTTTGCCAATTTTTGAGATATCTTAAGAGCATGATGGCTTCTCGCGTATGTCTGCAATGCGCACACTGGTTATACACAGTCACATGAAACCTACAGTTTAACGTCGATTCCGAACGACGAATGTTCCGGAAAATTTCCAAGGCTAATATACTACTCGGTGGTTTGCCGTTGCCTTCCGAGAGGAGCTACGAGCGTACGAAAATTTTCTTCTGGAGATTGTACCCGGGAGATTTTGTATTGCGGAGCAGCCGCTGTCTGCTCTACGCCACGTTCGCGTTTTTTAAATGACGGTTTTGAAATAAACGATTTTAAATAACGGTTTAAATAACGGCTTATATTTTTTCGGAATTTAGTATATTTTATATTTTTTTTAGTATTTTTATATTTATATATTGTATGCTTTTTTAAATATAAAATGTGCGTATTATTTGTTAACCTTGTTAATGTAAATAATAATCTAAACATAAAGTTTTCAATTACTTTATATGTTTAGCTTTTAATGTACAGTACGTGTATAGATCTCTTTGTATGATCGGTTACGAAAGATGTTTTTGTAGATAGGCCATCGTGCATTTCCCATTTGTCACTAATTTTTCGTATATATGTAACGTAATGTCCTATTATATCACCGTGAATATATATTATTGCACCAACAAGTTTATATTTATTTCCGCAGAAATGTACTTCGATTGGTAATTCAGCCAAAGTGAACTGTTTGAAAGAATTCGGATACCCAAGTCTTGACGCAAGTTGTTCATTTTCCAGGCATTCGATATCTATAAATATATGATTTCCACCAATATATTGTGAATGTATCTTTGCGCTTTTGCAGCAGTTGCAAAGATAATTTTTTAATTCGCAACATTGAGCGACCGCTTCTTGCAGACCTTTTATTCCTTTGTTATAAAATGGTATTGTGTTAACATTTAATACAGGAGTTATATATTTTTTTTGTGATCCACAATCATCACATTCATGTATAATTTCAAGCGATGGCACATTATGCATTAAATTGGATATTAGTGATGATGCATTTGTTGCACAATTTAAAACTCCATCTTTAGGAGTAACAATAGTACTCAAAATTTTCCGGAACATTCGTCGTTCGGAATCGACGTTAAACTGTAGGTCCCATGTGACTGTGTATAACCAGTGTGCGCATTGCAGGCATACGCGAGAAGCCATCATGGTCTTAAGATATCTCAAGAATTGGCAAAATTACGTATTTTGTTTATCGTTAATATGAGTTGTAACTTTTAACCGGTACACCTATAAACGACCGGAAAATCACTACAAACAACTACAAACGATTCTAAAGGATATGCCGCAAACAGATTTCGAATATCTTAAAAATTGCCAAAGTTACGTTTTTTGTTTATTGTTAATTTATTATAACTTTTGAACGGCTCAACTACAAACGACGGGAAAATCACTACAAACAACTACAAACGATTCTATGTAAGATGCCGCAAACAGATTTCGAATATCTTGAAAATTGCCAAAGTTACGTTTTTTGTTTATTGTTAATTTATCATAACTTTTAAACGGTGCAACTACAAACGTCCGGAAAATCACTACAAACAACTACAAACGATTCTATGTAAGATGCCGCAAACAGATTTCGAATATCTTGAAAATTGCCAAAGTTACGTTTTTTGTTTATTGTTAATTTATCATAACTTTTAAACGGTGCAACTACAAACGTCCGGAAAATCACTACAAACAACTACAAACGATTCTATGTAAGATGCCGCAAACAGATTTCGAATATCTTGAAAATTGCCAAAGTTACGTTTTGTGTTTATTGTTAATTTATCATAACTTTTAAACGGTGCAACTACAAACGTCCGGAAAATCACTACAAACAACTACAAACGATTTTGAATCAAGATATTTTAACAATTTTTTTTTATCTTAAAGTCGGGTGACAGTCATTTTTTTAAACTTTTTTATCTTTTGTTTTATGAAACTACAAACGAAACTATTGTTACTACAATCAACTACAAACGAAATACTATCATTTTTTTATAAAAAAATTTAATTTATAAAAAGTCGGGTGCCAGGGTCACAAAGGTTACATATTTTATTTTTAAATTTCCTTTACTTTTTATTTTGTAATTTTTCGATATTTGTAAATATGGTTGCTGCATTATTTTTAGATAAACATAAACAGGTTAAATAGAATTAAATGAAATATAACAGATTAAATAAAGTGTTCAAAATGACCATCTTCAGCACGAATGTAGACCTCTATTCTTCTATCAAAAGAATTCCGACCTCTTCGAAAAACAGTTGGATTTCTCTTTATTTCTTCGAATATTATTGCGCGCATTTCTGTAACCTAGTGACTTTATGTAACCCCACAAATAAAAATCAAGTGAATTCATATCTGGTGATCTTGGGGGCCAGGCAATCGGACCTCCACGCCCTATCCATCTCTGGCCATAATTCAAATGATCTCTGGCCACAACGCGCCCAATAATATTGCTGACTTAAGACAAAGAATAATCCACGGATTTGAAGAAATAACGAGAGATCCAACTGTTTTTCAAAGAGTTTAGAATTCTTTTGATGAAAGAATAAGGACCTGCATTCGTGCTGAAGGTAATCATTTTGAACATTTCATTTAATCTGTTACATTTTATTTAATTCTATTTAACCTGTTTATATTTATCTAAAAACAATGCAGTAAGCATACAAATACCGGAAAATTAAAAAATAAAAAGTAAAAAAATTTTTAAATAAAACATGTAGTTATTTATGTTGAAATAAATTATGATTGTAATTATGAAAAATAAATTTCAATTTTTTAAATACATTAAAAAAGAACAAAGGCTAATAAAAGTCGATTTTCGCAATAAAAATAAATAAAATAAAAGTCAAAATAACACATATATATTAATAAAAATAAAAATAAGAAAATTACAAAGACACTAAGACTCTACGCAGATACAATGTAATAACATATCATAACATGTTTCAATTTTTTAACATAAAAATGGTTATAACTCGGAAACGACTTATTTAGCTTTTTTCCTCCTTTTTGGCTCCCGAATCACTTCCCGAAGTATTAGCCTCGATTTTCCGAACACACTGTCTGTATATACCGGGTGTCCCAGACCACCCGTCCACCCATTTTATCTCAAAAGCAGAGCATTTTAGAAATAAACGTTTCAGACAAAAGTTATGGGGTTCTAAATGATCTATTCAGTGATCAGATCAGTATGACCTTGGGTGGCGTCACCAAGGTCAGAGCAATGTCACTTTGAATTTTTTAAATAGAACCCCCTATTTTTCATCGCATTCTTGTAGCACACCTCGAGAGCTTTCCAAAACATTATAATGAAACGTTTTTTCATAAAGTACTTTTCGAGTTATAAGGCTTGAAAGTTACAATATTGCCGGCATTAGCATTTCCCAAGAAGTACCAGGTGTAGAGGTTACTTAATCGGATTTAATCTCGTGTATACGTGAGTGCATACTTGCGTACGGGCGTACATGGGAATGGAGAAAGGAAGTCGGAATTACATATACAATGTTCTTATTTCTATTTGTTAACTGAACTGATTATGTTTGTATACTGTAACTTTCAAGCCTTATAACTCGAAAAGTACTTTATGGAAAAACATTTCATTATAGTGTTTTGGAAAGCTCTCGAAGTGTGCTACAAGAATATGCGATGAAAAATAGGGGGTTTTATTTAGAAAATTCAAAGTGACATTGCTCTGACCTTGGTGACGCCACCCAAGGTCATACTGATCTGATCACTGAATAGATCATTTAGAATCCCATAACTTTTGTCTGAAACGTTTCTTCTTAAAATGCTTTGCTTCTGAGATAAAAGGGATAGACGGGTGGTCTGGGACACCCGGTATATGTAAGGATGTATCAAAAGTCGAATATCTCGAAAGCAAAGCATTTTTGAGAAAAATGTTTCAGACAAAAATTGTAGGGCTTAAAAAGATCTATTCACTGATCACATTCGTTTAATCTTGGGTAGCGTCGCCAAGGTCAGGTTAAATTGATTTTTTTTAATAGAACACCCTATTTTTGATGCCAGAAGCTAATGTCAAGAGCTTTCCAAAACACTATAATAAAGTTATTTTTTGTTAAGTACTTTTCGAGTATAATATATA
>NW_017295873.1:232006-240764 GCF_001594075.2 Trachymyrmex cornetzi | reverse complement strand
GGCCGGACGCGCTTATTCGGTTATCTTTAAACGTTAATATCTCGTTAACTATTGCGCAACCTACAAAGGTATAAGATTTTTTGATTCAATTCAATGCAAAGTTACAATTTTGTAGTTACAATTACATAGTTACCATTTTTTTCAAGTTATAAAGCTTGAAAGTTACAATACCTCCGACATTAGCATTACGCAGGGTGTCCGATCAACGGCTAAAACCTCTAATATAATATATATATATTTGTAGATCTTCCTGGTAGTGTATTTTTATAGTTCATGATCCAATTCTTGTGTTAAATGTAAACACACCATTAATTTCGAAATCTATCATCGTTCATTAGACACAAAATATGTTTCTTTGCAGAGCGTTAAACGACCTATTTTATTATTTTTGGAAGATTTCTCAAACTTTCCTAAATAAATAAGCATTTTTCATGAATGTACGGACTTCCAAAATGACAACTGCATAAGTTTTAACGGTGTCCATTCAGGGCCAATTTTGGCCATTTTTACACAACCCTTCTTTCCACATAAATCAATTACATTAAAAATTATAACGTAAAAAATGATTTAAATTGTATTTAATAAACTGATAAGGACAAATCAAAGTCATCGATATAGAGCTTATAAGACCTATAGTCCATACATATTATAGCCTATTAAGACCCCATATAGGCGTTATTAGAGCCCTATATAGACATTACAGCTGATAGAGCAAATTAGAGTCAATACTTTCCTCAGCTAAGAGTTTTAGGACTTTTAGTCCGAACCTACAATAGGTTCTTGAGCCTTAAGCTATAAGAAATCATAGTCAATTATTCTCCTCGTATTCGACTGTAATTGGTCAAATTCTTATGACTTAAGGCTTAAAACATCTACTGTACATCCGGACTTACAAGTCTTAATAGCGCCTTATACAGGGTGACTCATTTTAACTTAGACAGTCAAATAACTCGAAACATCGCGATTAAATAAAAGAATGTTTAAAACAAAAATTGTTGGATATGAAGGGGCTGATTGAACTATGACCTTGACAATGACCTTGACCTTCATTTTCAAGGTTATTTGAAGGTCTACTTTCAATTTTCAAATAGAAACCCATATTTTTGATCCCGGATTTTGAAAGAGCGCAAAATTTTACATCCAGATGAACTTTCATGTTATGGTTCAAAGTTGACCATAGAGGTCATTTCAAAGACAAATTCCTAATCGAAGCAGAAAGCCAAAAAATCTTGATTTTTCCCAGATAGTGTTTGTGAGAAAAATTGTTGGATGTCGAGGGGAGACCAAACTATGACCCTGATAATGTCCTTGAACCCATATTTTCATGATCATTTCAAGGTCAAGTGGGGATTTTTAATAAAATTTTATGCTGGGGATGAAAGTAATTTCCTCTAAATCGACCTAGCGTGAGTTGGGCTGTTTGTTGGTTCGCACTTACCTAGGCAACCAAGGGGCCTAACACAGAACTGGCTACTTACCTCGGTGAAGAGATGACCCACCAGTTACATAGTGCAAAACCCTGCCCCACAGCTACCTTGGTTCAGCGCTTAAGCCTTTCCACCATCTACAAGGTCCTACAGCCCCTAGGGAAGGTATCTGACCCAGCCAGTGAAGACAGGGTCGTGTGGTGACCCAGCCAGTGAAGGCAAAGTCGAGTGGTAACCCAGCCAGTGAAGGCAAGATCGAGTGGTGACTCAGCCAGTGAAGGCAAGGTCGAGTAGTGACCCAGCCGATTTGGGAATCTTTGATTCAAATACATCCGTATAATACGAGCATAATGAGCAGGAGCACCATCTTGTTGATACCATAAATTTAGTCTAACTGTAAAGGGAACATTCTCTAGGTATGCTGGCAAATCATTTTCGAGGAATTCCAAATACATTGGACTATTAATTGTACGTTCAAAAAAATAAGGTCCAATAACTTCGCCATTGCAAATGCCTACCCATACGTGTAAACTCCAACGATGTTGATTAAGCACCTCACGATATCAATGTGGATTTTCTGGTGACCAATAGTGGCAATTATACCTATTGAGACTACCATTGCTGATGAATGTTGCTTCATCACTGAAACAAACATTACTGAAAAAATCTGGATTCTGATCTAACATCTCAAGAGCCCATCTACAAAATTGTACTCTGAGTACGTAGTCGGTCTCACTTAATTCCTGTACCAGAGTAATATGATACGGATGGTAATTGACTGATCGTAACAATCTGTGTACCGTAGTTTGAGGGATTCCCAGTTCTCGTTCTACTTGACGGGTACTAATATGGAGATTTTGATGAACCATAGCCAAAACTGCGAGCAATCTAGGATTATTATTATTATGAAGTCTATTCCTTCGCCTTTCGCGATGAAGTGGATTATTACGAGATCTCCTTTTAATGTTCATAAGTACGGGCAGTAAGTCTGTAATTTCTACCACATTCACCAAAGGTTATAAGAATATCGACTACTTCTGTAGGCGTATAATTTGCCATTTTACTGACCAGAATTTTATCAGATTACAAATGTTAAAAAAAATACATAAACACTTGTGACTTTGGCATTAAATGGACAAAATTTTGGAGGGATACTTAAAGGAACTCCATCAGATGGAAAATTTAATTTTCGATTTTGAAGGTAAGGTATATGCTAATATCTAAAGAATCACAACAAGAAAATACATATGTAGCATAAAATTTTATTAAAAATCCCCACTTGACCTTGAAACGGTCATGAAAATATGGGTTGAAGGACATTGTCAGGGTCATGGTTTGGTCTCCCCTCGACATCCAACAATTTTTCTCACAAACTATCCGGGAAAAATCAAGATTTTTTGGCTTTCTGCTTCGATTAGGAATTTGTCTTTGAAATGACTTCTATGGTCAACTTTGACCCATAACATGGAAGTTCATCTGGACGTAAAATTTTGCGCTCTTTCAAAATCCGGGATCAAAAATACGGGTTTCTATTTGAAAATTGAAAGTAGACCTTCAAATAACCTTGAAAATGAAGATCAAGGTCATTGTCAAGGTCATAGTTCAATCAGCCCCTTCATATCCAACAATTTTTGTTTTAAACATTTTTTTATTTAATCGCGATGTTTCGAGTTATTTGGCTGTCTAAGTTAAAATGGGTCACCCTGTATAGTCTATTATTGTCCCTTAAGGCCATATTTTACGGAGTCGAACCTGCTCGAATCATTCGAGAAACAGTCGATGATGACATACGTTTGGTGACATCCCCTATTCCAAATTCCTGCACAGTGATTTACTACTAGATGAGCATACCCTTGTATTTATATCATGTCGTTGTCTTAGTTCGAATCTACAATAGGTGTTTTAAGCCTTAAATTATAAGAAATTGACCAATTAAAGTCGAATGTGAGGAGAATAATCGATTGTGATTCGTCCATTTATTATGGTTTATGGCTTAAAAATCTATTGTAGGTCCGGATTTAGCACCGAGACACTACTATATTTTCAGATTACGTTAGCGCTAAGGCAAAAGAAATACGCGTCGACAAAGTAAATTCTATAGAGATGAATGGTTATTAAGGTTATTTTACTTTACAAAATGTAAAAAAATACCTTACAGTACTGTACCGTTACATAATAGAGCTGCCAATTCCATAACATTTACTAGAATTCTAGTTGAGAATGGAAAGTTACTTTTTAAAAGTAATAAGTTACAATTACTTGTTACCGAGTAGGGAAAATAACAAGTTACTGTTACTAGTTACCAATTTTTAAAAGTAGTTACAGTTACCGTTATTCGAGAAAGTAACTTTTTTTCCACGCAAAGCGACTCTCACCTCACTTCCCCCTTGCTTAGGGGCGCACGATTCCATGCGAAGTGTCTCTCACCTCACCTCCCCCACCTGCTTAGGAGTGCACGACTTCCATGCTAAGTAACTCTCACTTCACCTCCCCCCTGCCAGAGTCGCTTCGCGTGGAAAGTTGTAAAGTATACTTTAAAGCAGAAAATTTATCTTTTATGTAATATAGAAAAGAGACATTATTTTTCAAACTTCTTTTGTTAATAACTTTTTAATGAATGACGAGCGACAGCTAAAACCTGGTGGAGGTTACTCAGAGTCATGACCTTGAAAACATATGTCAAGATCAAAGTCATCGAAGCTGACTCCCCTATTCGGCATATTTACCAAAATAACTTGTAGTAACTTCGTTACAAGTAACTTTCATGCGCCCTGATTCTAGCGTATATTACTTTACATTTTTCTTCGTGTGAGATTCTATTCTCGAAAAATATTGCATTCAAATGATTGTTACCTTACAGTAAAGTAAATCGTACTCTATTCTCTGTAACACGAACAAATTTCAACACTTTGCACACTTGTATTTTTTATTGCGTAATAAAGTAAATTTTGTCACCGCTAAGGCAAAAGATACTTGATAAAATAAATTACTGAAGATTCGCGCGAAATATGACGGGTCAAATAACAATCGAATGCCAAACTGTTCAGATAAGCATGCGATTATAGCTCAGTGTTAGCTTGTTAGGCTACCACCCTAAAAATCTTAGATTCAAATTCAGTCGATACCGCATACACAGAGCAAAATTTTAAGTAATATGCGCTATAATTCTAGTAAATTGTGTAGAATTGGTAGGTCCATGTAGGAACAGGGGTCCATTTATGTAAAATTTACTTTATTTTTCTGGTAAATAAGCGATCATTGTATAACCATACTGTAAAGTACTTTTTACATTTCGTAAAGTACAGTTTTACATTATTATGACTAATCGACAATCATTCATTTACTAGAAATGTAAAGAAAATTGTATATAAGTCCCTATACATAAGACTCCTGTCCCTATATTTACTTGAAAATTCCATAAAATTTATTAGAATTCGAGTGTACATTATATTTTTCTTCATGTATGAATAGTTAACTTTGACCGTTACTAATTTAAAAACTATTGCAGCCTTGACATTTTGGTATTAGAATTTTGTCTAATTTTTAAATCAAGAATATGTTATTAAAATTTCGATCGTCTTTTCGCAATTCACGTTATGTCATATGATATCAACATTCACTGGCAGTGATACGGTTTTAAAACAATAACGATCGCCTCCGCTAAATCAGCGTGTTAATATCGTGCATTTTTCATGCATTTATAATTAACATGAAAATGATACTTAATTCGCATTTCCAGTGCATCCTTTTCCAAAAATATCACATGCCTTTATGTGCAAGCTTAATTGCTTTTTCTTAATAAAGCCTAGTATACGCTTACGTTATTGTTAGTTTGCTTATAAGAAGCCGCGCCATGGGTTATCAATTCATTACCATACTTTTTTCTGATAAAAATCTAAACAACATGTATGTCCAAAATCGGAACACAAGACGTTTTACATTCCGATTTTGGATACGTGTGCTGGGTAAATTAGTTTGTGCTGTAATAACGCAACGCAACATTATGGCATGTATCAAAAGTGTCATATTTCTTTTTTCACGTTTATTAATTGTTTAGGTCATATTTACAATTGTTTACCCTACTTATATACAAAAGTCTCAGAATTTAACGAACAAACGAAGTACATTCTATAAGTGGATATAAAAAAATGTTATATGAAGTTTGGCTAGATATCCTTTGTTACAAAGTTGTAAACAAATATTGAAACAGAACAAATGTTGAAATAGGAAACAACAAATTATCTATTGCGCAAAATATGAAAGTGAACATTTCGTGTACGGAAAGATTGAACGTGTTTATCTCATATGTATATTTACATCACGTTTACTATCTTTTAACGATTCAATATTATTTTAACCTGTGTGTGAATATGATATTTGTTCAGCCTTGAAACAACGGCTACACTCGAAAAGAACAGCTATTAAATAAATTTCCATCGTCGCATGAAATAGTAACTGCCATTAAAATACCACAAATGTTTAATTTCAAAATTTATTTATAACTTAGTAATAAAGCATTTCTAACCAAACTTCATACATCTTTTTTTCTTATTTCCACTGTATAGAATATGATCTCGCAGATTATCTGTTAAATCCTGACACACCCTGTACATAAAAATGATAAAAGGATCAATAAACAATACGATAGAGAGAATGTGAAAAATCGAAGCTCACAATGGATACGTGGAAATTTTCGAAAAAAGGGGGAGATCTAAAAAGAGAAAAGATGAGAAGGAGGATGAATCAAAAGGGTAGATTATTGTTTAAGTTTATAATATATTATAAAATATTGGATTGTTCCAATATTTTACAACGTATTGGATTGTTTTAGAAAGTTCGTGCGATTTTCTTTAATTCAAAATTATACATAGAAAAAATATGTTGCAAAATTTTCGACCTATCATAAAAGCTTGAAATTTTTTCTACAAAATCGTTTTTTAAAAATGTTGCTACGATTTTTTCTTCTTGAGTTACTCGCGAATTAAATAAAAAGGACCATTGTGACTTGGATTGCTCATAATTCTATTAAAAATCATCATATCGTAATTAAAGAAACAGATTTTTAAAGCTGAAACTTTACTTTATCGAATAATACAATTGCTAATTTTTTAAATGTAAAATATATATAAATTTGAGACAAATGTTACATTACTATTCTTTTAAACATTGCGCAATGCTAAAAATGTGACATTACTATCCTTCTAAGCATTGTGCAATGGTTACAAGAAAAGTAATGTTATATTTTTAAATTCATATATATTCAAATTTATATATATTATATTTTTTTTAATTGGCAATTATATCATTTGTGTGATAGAGGAAAGTTTCAGCTTCAAGAATCTGTTCCTTTAATTGTAGTACGATTTTTAACAGAGTTACGAACAATCCAAATCACAATGCTCCTTTTTAATTTGCAAGTAATTTAAGAACAAAAAGTAGAAATATTTTTAAAAATGATTTTGTAGGGATAAGTTTTTACGACAGGTAGTCAAAAATATTTTTTGCAAATTTTTTTAGCACACGACAGATTCATAAAGTAAGAAAAAAATTTTCCATCTTTTTTAATTCGTAGTTTTCTGAATGTAAAAATTACCAACCTCACAGAGACTCAAAAACATAGTAACCTTTTGAAAAAGTAGAGATTTCAAGCTTTAAAATCCCTTTTTTTAATTTAAATTTCATTTACTTTTAACGAAGATATTGTATATACAATTTTGAGTTTAAAAAAATTACACGAACTTTCTGGACAATCCAATATATAATATTATAAATAATATATTATAAAAAGAATTTATAATTAAAAATATAAGTGTCTTCTATGGAGACCCTGTCGTAGGGTAAAAAGAAGAGGGAAGGCGGAACTACTGGTGGTACTACTGGACCGAACGAAATCATTGCTTGCACTAACTGCGGACCTAATCCCTGCACACATACGACAACAAACGGTTGCACCGCCGAGGTAAGCAAGTTATTATATGTACAAGTATAACAGTATATTATGTAAAATATCATTGTATTCCTTTCTTGAGAAATATAAAAATGTATTTGGAATGTAAATAAACTTTAATTAATTAAACAATAAAGAATAAAAGTAAAGACCATAACGGTCAAAACTAGATCTTCAATGCTTAAATAATTCAATCTGAATAGCATATACTATACACTATATTGTATATACATACACTATGCAACAAAATTATTGCAACAAAATTTTTCATCGAAATTTTGCTATTTTTCAAATGCGCATAACTCGGTCAATTTTCGTATCAAGACGACTTTTTTTTTCATTTTGTAGATAATTATCTGTACTTTAAGAAAAACTTGGTGCGAAATTAGGTGCAAGTCGATGCCGCATCTCCATGTTTTGATAAAGCCCAAGCATTTTTTTTCTTAAAAAATTTGATTGTTTGACGCACTACCTGGATCGCCCCGATTTTTTTTCGAAAATACCACATAGGCCATTGTAGAGTGCACTTTTCAACAAACAATTTGAAAAAAAATTCGAGTCTCTACAACTTTTTTTGACCGAGTAATGCCATTTTGAAGTTATTCGGGCGTTTTTAACGAATATCGCGATAGAGTGAAATGTCGAAACCTCATTATGGGGAAGGATCCGTATTGAACATTAATTTTATTATGCAGAGTGAATACTAATAAAAAAATACAGAAAAGCACAGGATATTTTATTTTCCTACTAAAAATGCCTCGGCTTACTGAAATTCAATCTGCTCAAATTGTGACCCTGCTAGAAGCGGGATTGAGTCAGAGCGCCATAGCAATAAGAATGGGTATTAATCGCTCAACGGTATCGCGTGTTTTTAGTCGGTACCAAGAAACAGATTCTTATCGTCGGAGGCCTGGTCAAGGTCGACCTAGGGTAACTACGAATCGGGAGGATTGCAACATTGTCAATGAAGCTCTGCGCGTCCTAACAAGGATTGGGCGACAAATCGGGAACGAAGCTTTACCAGGCAAACGAATTAGTACTCAAACGATAAGAAGACGCCTTCACGAAAAAGGTTTAAAATCACGAATTCGTGCTAGAGTGCCCATGTTGACAACAGTGCATCGGCGAACTCGTTTACGTTACGCCTGTAATCATCGAAACTGGACGGCCAGACAGTGGAGAAATGTGTTCTTTACAGACGAATCTCGATTTTGTCTGTTTGGCAATGATGCTAGGATCCGAATTTGGCGACGTAGACGAGAGCGTTTTGAAGCGAATCATGTTGATCCAACTTGAACGTTCGGTGGAGGATCCGTTATGGTAGGGGGTGACATACCAATGAACCATCGAACAGATCTAGTGATTCTCCAACTCCCAGGATTCA
>NW_017295873.1:221844-231993 GCF_001594075.2 Trachymyrmex cornetzi | reverse complement strand
TAAACAATATACAGTTACTGCCTCATCCATCTAACAGCCCAGATCTCAATCCTATTGAGCATGTATGGGACATGATGGGTAGGAGATTACGTAACTTGGAGAGGTCTCCTGCTAATCTGCAAGAACTTCAGAGAGCTCTACATGAAATCTGGCACGAGATGCCTCAAGATTCAATCAGAGCATGCATTAATATGCAAGAACGTTTAGGAGAAGTTATCCGACGCTGAGGTGGCAATACACGGTATTGAATGCCTCCAACTTGACCGCTCTGGCATTAGGCAAATAGGGTTTGGAGTCAGAAAATACAGTGGAAGTGACGAGTCACGGGATCCCTAATTTGACAAATGATTTAATATTTTATTTTAATTAAATTTAATTTAATTTATTGCACAGCTCTAAAAAGACTACTGTTGACAGAATAGTAGACGTAAACATGAAGTTTGATACAGTAGGGGGTGATCCCGATTGACCACGGCTCGATTGGGTTCCACCAATCACAGCGACCGGTGCTTAGGAGCTTTGTAGTTTCAAGCGCTGTGAGTGGCTCGTGTCCAATTGAGCCGTGTCCAACTGGGTGCCACCCATACAGTAGGCTATAGTAGTAACTTGCAAATGGTTAGGCATCAGCAAGACTGCTGTTACAAAGCCTACCAGCAACAAAACCCGGACTAAGACGATGCATTAAGAGGTGGTGCAGTTAATCATACACCCGCACACCCACACACACACACACACACACACACGCGCGCGCGCGCGTGCGTTATATCAGTCTCGCTTAAAACTTTGTGAGTGATGCGATGAATCGCGAGGCAGCGGAACGGAAAGAGGACAGAGAGGGAGAGGTCTTTATTGATACAGGAAGAGAATTAAAATATTTGGCTGAGATGTAGGAGAAGGCGGCACGGAACTTAGCGGAACAATGCATGGGGAAGGATAAATGATCTTGATATCTGGTGACAAGGGGATTAAAGGTTGAATGAAGCTCAGAATTTAACTGAAGGAGACGTCGCAGATATAGAGGAGTACTGGAGCGAAGGAGAGAAAATACAAGACAGCATAGGTGGAGGATAAAACGTTGCCACCGGATCTCTGGTAATACGGAGATATATGGTCGTATTTACGGACGCAATAGGAGAAGCGAAGACAAGAGTTTTGAATACGCTGCACACGATTTAACAGTTGTTGGTTGAGAGCGGGAACATAGACAACATCAGCGTAGTCAAATAACGAAATAACAAGTAGTTGAGAAATGAGGAGTTTTTGAGAGCCAGAAAGAATGTGACGAAGAAGATAAAGAAGACGCAGACGTGCATAAGCGGCCCGACACTTGACGACCACAAGTGACTCGAATGTCCATGAAGAGTCGACATGGACGCCAAGAATTTTGATAGTGGAGGAGCGAGGAATTGTAGAAGAATTAAGAGCAATATCGAAGGATTGAATACAGAATAATAATGTTGAGAAACCGGCTATTAGTAAGGATGATTTAGAAGAATTTAGATGCAGCGCATTATTAGTGGACCATACAGTAATGGATTCTAAATCCTTATTTAAAGCAGAACAGGCTGCTGAAGCATCGAATGGGTGAAAGGATTTGAGAAGAATAACATCATCTGCATACATGAAGAGCTCAAAGGACAGAGAAACATTAGACAAATCAGAGATAAATATATTAAAAAGTAAAGGTCCGAGAATGGAACCTTGGGGCACTCCAGAGAGAACGGTACGAGGAGAGGAGAAAAGAGGAAAAGGATTATAAATGAGGACTTGCTGTGTACGGTTTGTAAGAAACGAGCAGATTCGCGATTGGGCCGACTGAGATAGACCGCATAGCTTGAGTTTGACTAATAGTAGGTCGTGGTTGACAGTTTCAAAACTGTGTTGACTTTGTGAAGTCAAGCACGACAGAAGTAAGGCGCTCAGTGTCGAAATTTCGAAGCACAATGTTGGAAATGTGAAGTAATTCCGTAGTTGTACTGTGTGACCTACGAAAACCCGACTGACAAGAGGGAATGTCATTAGACATTGAGATAAAGGCATTCAGTTGGGAGAAACAGATACGCTCAAGCAGCTTCGAGAGGAAAGGGGGGAGTGAGATAGGGCGGAAGGATGAAGGAGAAGAGGAGTTGCGAGTCTTTGGAATGGGAAGAACGATTGAGTGCTTCCAGGAGAAAGGAAAGGTACTGTGAGTAAGGGAGAAATTTAATATATATAGAGAGAGAAGGGGATCGAGACATTGAGGGAGGCACAGCAGGAGCATGCAGCCAGAGAGATCCAAAGGCCCGGAGAAAGTAAGGCGTGTGTGCTTAAGAATATTATAAAGATCACCAGGTGTGATCGGGGTAAAGTTGAAGGTTTCGGAAACTTGAGGAGAGGAGGAAAGAAGGTGACTAAGAAAGTTAAAGAAATAAGATGAAGAAGAGAGAGCATCTACAAAATGATTATTCAGGAGGGAGCGATTTCGAAGGTGCTGAGGTATAGTAACAGAGGAGAACTGTGTATCGCCAAGAACGCGGAGATTCCTCCAGAATTGGAGTGAGGAATTGGAGGCGAAGGAGGTAGAGAGGAATGATTTTTTTTCGTGGCAAACAGCACTATTTACGTCGTTACATAAGCCACTATACCGCTGCCAGTCAACATTCTGTATTCGCCTGTATTTAAGAAGGGCACGCCTTTTTAACTCAATGAACCTTCCGACCGCGTCACTCAGCCACGGCGCAGGGGGCCGAGAAACACGTCTATAAGTCACTGGAACGAGCCAGTTAAATACTGCAGTAAGAGAGGTAGTAAAATGAACGACCATCACATCAACATGCGACGCCGCATAAATAGGAGATCAGTCAATGAGCCCCAGCTGGCACTCGATGTCATCAGGTCTAATTGCATGAATATTTCGCGACAAAGAAACACGACCAGGACGACGTGATCGCGAAATAGCCAGCATCGCATAGATGGTAAGATGGTCACTCACACTGATCGCATCGCTGACCACGCACTCAAACACATTAATGCTTGATAAGACAAACATAAGGTCTAAAATAGTTGACAAGTTACTTGTTAAGCGAGTTGGATTGTCAATTAATTGCATGAGCGAAAACAGCGATGCGATATCAAGCAAGAGTTTTGCGTTATGATCAGTTTGACCGAGCACATTGGTATTGAAATTACCCAGACACACAATTGCATCAGTTATGCATGCCGCATAAAATAGGCACGACTCAATATAACGCAAATCCGAAAGAAACGCACTGAAGGTGGAGGGATACACGCAGATGATCACCACCCGACCACGGGCCAAATAAAGGGATACGGCAACAATATCGGTGAGAGTACCCACTGGTGGGATGCCCAAGTCGATCGGGGAGAATCGGAGTGACTCTTCAACGTACGACGCGATACCGTCCCCACGGCTCGTGGATCTGTCTGACCGAACAAGCACGAAGTTGTCGATGTCCGCAGATCCAGAGTCGACCGAATTCCTCAATCAAGTCTCCCCGACCGCCAGAACATCCAGACAATGATAAGCGATAACGTCCCTCACCAACGCAACATGCGGAATGTATTATCCAGATGGAAGTCAGATAAGCAATCTGATTATATGTGTTGACGGTCATTGCTTATCTGACTTCCATCTGAATAATACTTGTGACGATTATATATTTTATATTGTTTCATTTAATATTTTAATTAATAACGAAAATGGTTGCGTCTTGTAATCGTATCTTTTATAATTTGACTTGCGTTTTGAATAACTGAGTTGATCTATGGAAAAGGAGGTTAGTTACTTGGCTAAACAGCGATGAGACAGAAATTTGGGCTACTCCCAACCAGACAGTAGAGAGACACTAATCCTTGATCTCACACAGAGCATAATTTCAACTTTATCCAACGATTTATGTCGGCACATCTATTATAATGTTATACGAATTGGCTGAAGATGATTTGAAGTAAACCGAAACGTCCTAATAAGTCTATATTGGAAGTCATTGTTTTTAATATATTATGTGAACATTTTATGATTGTTATATAAATTGCGCACCAACTCCCGCGCTGTGTCAAGCTGTCATTGTCCGTATATTTTATTATGTTTTAATCTCGAGAACCCGATTTGTTTTTTTTTTATTATTACATACAGTCAGTGGCACAAGGTTAGTCAGCAATTCTCTGACAGAAACCGAATATATTAAAAATTAAAGTTGTACTTTAAAAGCACATTATGTCACTAAAATGCATTTACTTATTTAATTATGGCACTCAATCACCATTATCGTTAACACTTCGTTGGCACACATGTTTCGGGATCTTTACCTAGCACACAAGTGCGAATTTGCATCACTGTAGCGGTTTATAACTCCTTCACAATAAAGATAATTTGATCCATTTTTTTTTATTTGAAGGAAAAAAGATAAAGAATAACTTTGACTCAATTATGTAAATATCGAAAACCATTATATTGGTAAAAATACTTTTGAATTGAAATCCTGAAAAAATTACGTTTTTTTTTCAATGGCCACCATAGAAAGGTCACAGGCAAAAACGACTTTCTTTTGTACCGTTCGAGCAAAATTTTACATGTGTTTTTGCGCCTCTCCATCTGCCTCTCTTTCAACTCATGTGGTATCCATCTGCCGACCTTCTGAATCTTTCCCATCTCTCGTAGGCGATTGGAAACAGCTTGTTGACTAACGCTCAATTGCTCTGCGAGTTGTTTTTGTGTTTGTGAATCGTCTTCGTCCAACAATGCTTGCAATTCTACATCTTCGTACCTTTTTGGCGGTTTTCCGTGTTCCTAGTCTACAACATCGAAATCACCACTTTTGAAACGCCGAAACCATCGTTCACACATATCTTGCGATGGAGCATGTTCACCATAAGCTTCTCGAAGTAATCGGTATGATTCAGCAGCAGTTTTCCTCAAATGGAAACAAAAAATTAATGCTGTCCGCGAATGCTCTTTATTTGGCACAAATTTCGACATATTGAACACAACAAAACAATACTATTCAAACACTTTTTCAATTTATCACTTATGCGCGTTTGACATTTGTTGATGGCACAACAAAATGGCAGGGTGGCACCCAGTTGAACACGGCTCAATTGGACACGAGCCACTCACAGTGCTTGAGACTACAAAGCTCCTAAGTACCGGTCGCTGTGATTGGTGGGGTGGCACCCAGTTGGACACGGCTCAATTGGACACGGCTCAATTGGACACGAGCCACTCACAGCGCTTGAGACTACAAAGCTCCTAAGCACCGGTCGCTGTGATTGGTGGTATCCAATCGAGCCGTGGTCAATCGGGATCACCCCCACGCTGCATTGGTGCACCATCTGTTGTCTCAAATCCGCACTTCATACTTGTACACCTGATACTTTATAGCTAAAATACTCTATAGTGTTTTAAAATACTTTATACTTTATAGTAAAAATCTCTAAATTTTCTGAATGTATAAAAAATAACTACTTTATAATAAATATTATGTCTCAAAGCTTCATCTTCGTGATTAATTTCCGATTAAAGATATTTTTAATCGGATTTGCGTCCGGAGATTAGTCAATCCATCGATTGATGTCATTTTTACATTTGTAAAAGTTTCATAAAAGCATGTCTCATGGAAAATATGATGATAAGCTATAATTAAATAATAACGGTGATTGAATGCCATAACTAAATGCATTGTAGTAAATGTAATGCACTTTTAAATATAAATTAAAATTTTTTTTTAATATACTCGGTTTTGTTTAGAGAACTGCTGTCTACGTTTTTGTGCCATTAACTGTATATAATGACGTTTCATTTTTAAAATTAATTGAATATATTTTAAATTAATTAATTAAATGTTGAAAAAATGCTAGAGCTCCAGGTATGACTCCCGGCCGAGGTAATATTTTTCGCAATAAATTTATTTACAGTTTTTCGATGCATTAAGATCTTCTTAAAATGGTGCCAAATGATCATCAAATTAAATTGCTAATCAATGTAATTTGTGATATTACTGTAGTAATTCAGTTGCGTTTCTAATGTAAATCCGAAAAATCAATTCAGCGCGCAATTCGAGAGACTACAAATGTGAGACTACATAAATTTACATGAAATTATTTAAAGCACTCCAGTTTCGACCGGTACAGACATTAGGTGTTTTCCATTTAATGACACAAGTCGACACAAATGGACACAAGCGTCATTCTATCCTTGTTAACATTCAGAGAGTGACAAAGATAAAACGACACTTGTGTCGACTTGTGTCATCAAATGGAAAGCACCCATTGTTTCTTACTCATTGTGTATTCACATTATAAGGTCCTAGTAAATCGTTTATTATTATGTAATAAATTAAAATTTATTATTAATTTTCAAACATCTTTTATGTTTCTCAAGTCACTGACCGTACGTTCAAATTTTTCATTATTTTATAAAATGGGAAGTCACAATAACGCCTGATCCATTTTTTGTGTTGTGAGCTCGTTTTGTCTGCTCTTAGCACTTCTTCTGTCGAACTTCTACCGAATAGTAAAAGAATAAAACACAAAAATATTGTAATAGTACATTACGATACAAGTGCGCAAAGTAGGTGTTTCCCACTCGAGCGAAGTTTGTCGCCCGAGCGAAGCGAGGGTGACAAAAAAGCGAGTGTGGGAACACCTACGCAGCGCACGAGTATCGTATACTATTTTTCCTACTATCGTGCTCAAAGTTCGATTTTGCACACGCATTTGCGCAAAGTATCACTTTCCCGCACGCTAAACTACAAGTGTGGGAAAGTGATACTTTGCGCACGCAAATGCGTGTGCAAAATCGAACTTTGCGCACGATAGTAGGAAAAATCGATTTATGAGTCATGTCCACAACACATTCTACACATATATGTCATAAAGTAGAGCAAGTTCTAATCCTGTGTAAAAAAACATCCTGTGTAAAAAAACATAAAGGACCCCGCATCAATCTTATGGAAAATGTCTTTCTGCAGATTTGGCTAATTTTTGGATATGTTGTAGTTCTCTTCATTCTGAACAAATGTCTCAATGGGCACAACTTGATTCTATGTATGAGCCGTTTCTGCGCTACAAGCCTTGAAAGGTCCAGATTTTATATGATTACTGAACCTTTCAAGGCTTGTAGCGCAGAAACGGCTCATACATAGAATCAAGTTGTGCCCATTGAGACATTTGTTCAGAATGAAGAGAACTACAACATATCCAAAAATTAGCCAAATCCGCAGAAAGATATTTTCCATAAGATTGGTGCGGAATCCTTTACTCATTTCTTTAGTTGTAAACAGTTATAATTTGAAATTAGACCAATGAGAAGTGCTCATTTCATTAGTTTTATGGGCTTCTACAATAAGTCATTACCTAAGCTTTAAGTTTAATCCGTGAGAAATTGACCAATCACAGTCGAATGTGAGAAGAATAATCGCATGTAAATGGTCAATTTCTTATTGAAGACTTAAGCTTAAGTAATGGTTTACTGAAAGCCATTAAATTCACAATTTTAAAAATGACAAAATCATTAATTTTCTCACCCGTTTTTGATCTCGCGATTTAGAACTAAACTATGTGCCAAATATTATCTTATGATGAGACATTGTCACAAAAAAATTTCATGCCATGACATTGCAACAATGTTGCAAATACATTGCGCAATCTATTTGCAATATTACAACATTGCAATGAGATATATCTGCAATCATTTTACAATTTTTCTGTGCTATATGGGAAATATTTACGAACTTTAATTGTTAATAATATTGTAACAAATAACGAACGATGATTAAAACCTGTTGGAGGATCATGATATGATACTTAACAATATATCAAGGTCAAAATCATCGAAGAAGCTTGTTCTAAAGTGAATAATTACCTAATTTTTTTAATATAATAACGAGCATTTTTCGTTTCTCGAACTTAACACTCATCTAACTATGTAACAAATCCGTCGCTTCCTCAATCTTTGAAGATTAATTTTTTCTGTATCTGAATTTCTGTACATCTGAAGAGGGCCTAAATATAAGGCCGAAACATGTATTGTATTTTATATTGTAGTCTGTAGTGTTTAATATTCTTATTTTCTTCTGGTTTTTTATATTTATTTTTATTAAACTTATGTTAAATAAATAATGTAGACTTTTCATGGTTTTTTTTACTCTTATTAGCCTTTTACATCACATTGTCATATTTTGAATATTAAGAGCCTTATTATTTTAAGTTTTTTTTTTAATATAATAATTTAAATGACTATAGCAATATAAATAACTTCATCTTCTATATAATCTTTATATCGATATTGACAATTAGCTTTGATTTTTTAACATTTTACGTTGTACCACAACCATAAATTTTAAACGGTAAAATTCATAATTTTGAATGCTTATATAATTTAGAAACTGTTATATATAATCTCGACATTTTAGTATTTTAAATTTTAAAATGACCTCAGGAATCTATTTTTACATTGTTACAGTTTTTGTGGGATATACATTTACTGATAAATGTTAAAAAATAAAGTTTTTTTTAAGAATTGTATATTTTTATATTTCCTGAGATACATTTAAAAAATAAAAGAAATATAAAACAATACCATTTTGATAAAGAAGATGGTATTATGATCAGTTTAGGTATAATAGCCTCTTTTTTTATTGAATATAAAAACAACAGTTAGATGTCAGCCTATTAGGCATAGGTGTACACAACTCTTATTGATTTTAACAATGTTAACTTAACTGTAAACTTCACGCTACAGGAGTGTGTAAAGAGATGGAGACTCAGAAAACTTAAATCATGTTTGACGCGTACAATAAAAAATACGTAATTCTTCTCATAGCGCAATTAAAATGGAAACACGCGAAAGAAAAAATAGAGAGTCAACTTAACTTAAGCCATAAACACAATGGCTGCATTCAGCAGACTCAACAGTTTTGCAACCGTTTTGTGATTCTTCGCTAAGATAGGACTATTCTTTTAAATCAAAAAATATAATCCAATCAGCGCGACAAATCATAAAACGGTTGCAAAACTGTTGAGTCTGCTGAACGCAGTCATTGAGAAGCACAGACAAAAACGGAACAGAATAACGATCCGTCCGATCCAACGACATATATACTTAGACCAAGCATTCCCATGCTTTTCAGTGGTGGGGGTTGAAGCCGGAAACTGACAGGTGGACCTATGTTATCTCGTTTTATCTTACAGTGTATTCTTTTCAACGGGGTGATCCCGATTGACCACGGCTCGATTGGACACCACCAATCACAGCGACATGTGCTTAGGAGCTTTGTAGTCTCAAGCGCTGTGAGTGGCTCGTGTCCAACTGGGTGTCACCCCTTTTCAACTAACCTTTTTGCACTGTTCGTCTACACTTTCTGCGATTAATGCTACCAAGAACATATAACCTTTCTTATATATATTATTCACAAATACAATACATTTTCGTCATTTTTGTTTCTCTCTTTGTATTGTACTTTGAATCAACGGAATCAATAATATATATGAGAAAGGTTATGTGTTCTTGGCAGCACTAGTCGCAGAAAGTGTAGACGAACGGTGCAAAAAGATTAGTTGAAAAAAATACACTGTAAGATAAAATGAGATAACATAGGTCCACTTAAATTGTAAATTTCCTGCTTCAAGCTACGAACAGAATTAAGGTACAGCTACAATAGAAGGAATAAGGAATTAGGAATAAGTAATAAATATTTCAACCTATCAGATATCGGATACATCGGAATACACGATTTCTGATAGGTTGGAATCCTTATTCTTTATTCCTAATTCCTTATTCCTTCTATTGTGGCCGCACCATTATGCTTAGTCTAGTTATATATGCCGTTGGTACGATCATAGCTCCGGAATATAAATTCGATACATAACCTATACTAATACAAACTTATCTGCATTACAAACGTGCATGGGACAAAAAACATGGAATAGGTAATAAGAACAACTTTTCGACACGTTGGATTTTCATTGCCTGTTGCCTGTCGCTTGATCTGTTTTGAGGTTATATGTTCATTCGAAAATATAGCTTTGGCAATTCTTTAAAAAATTTTTCATGCATTAGGGCCTGAGCACAATAGAGGAACAGGAATTAGATATTAAGATTTTAACCTATCAGAAACTGATTACATCGGAATACACGGTTTCTGATAGGTT
>NW_017295873.1:220319-221693 GCF_001594075.2 Trachymyrmex cornetzi | reverse complement strand
CTGATAGGTTGAAATCTTAATATCTAATTCTTGTTCCTCTATTGTGCGCAGGCCCTTAGGCTGGTATTATATTTGTCGTACAACAAAGCATTTCAAGCCTATCGATTGGCTGCAAGAAAGAGAAGTTGTCGCATCTCTCTATCCTACAGCCAATCAATGAACTCAAAGTATTTGTCGTACAACACAAAATATCGGCCTTAATATACATAAATACATATATAGGGTGATTAAAAAATCCTGAGCCGATGAAATATCTCGAAAATAAAGTTTTTGAGAAAAATGATTCAAAAACAAAAGTTGTAGGGTTTAAAAAGGTCTATTTACTGATCACATCTGTATGACCTTAGGTGGCATCGACAAGATTAGATCAAGGTCAAAATTTTTTTAAATAGTAGGATACTCTATTTTTTATCCCCAAATCTAACAGACGTCAAGAGCTTTTCAAAACGCTATAATAAAGTTCATTTTGATTTAGTACCTTTCGAGTTATAAGATTTGAAATTTATGGTACCGCCTATATTCTTCCACCTTGATACCGCAGGCATTACTCAAGGTATCCGACCGACGACTGAAATCTCTTGAATGTTGTTCAGGATCATGATCTAGATAACATTTGTCAAGATTAAGAACATTGGAGGTTGTTCCTATTTTCATTTTTGCACTATTTATTTCTACATAAAAATGAAAATAATAGGAATAACCTCTAACGGCCTTGATAAATGTTATTCAGGTAACGATCCTGAACAACATTCAAGAGGTTCTAAATTGTCGTACGTCGGTCAGATACCTTGAGTAATGCTA
Source organism: Trachymyrmex cornetzi (assembly GCF_001594075.2). NCBI lineage: Eukaryota > Metazoa > Arthropoda > Insecta > Hymenoptera > Formicidae > Trachymyrmex > Trachymyrmex cornetzi. The sequence continues at coordinate 220,892 of NW_017295873.1, read as the reverse complement.
ATGCAGGCGGTACTACAACTTTCAAGCCTCAATATTCGAAATATAATAATTCGAAAAGTATTTAATGGAAATAAATATTGTACCTTGATGAAAAAATTTCGTTGAAGTTATTTCATGTTTTGGAATATTTTTCGGCAAAATTTCAGGAAAATTTCAGTTTAATTTCAGCGATTTTTGTTGAAAAGTTAATTTTCAGCAAAATTTCAGAGAAATTTCAGTAAAAATTTCGGAGAAATTTCAGTTCCATTTCAGCGATTTTTCAGTATGTTAACCGAAAAAATCACTTTCAGCGAAATTTTAGCAAATTTTCAGACATTTCGCTGAAATGTTCCAAAACGTGGAATAATTTCAGCGAAATTTTTTCACTACGGTATTCTAAAAAATAGAAACAATAAGAATTTTACTGGACCGTACATTTGAAAATTCAACAATAAGAAATAGAGGTAATAGCCGTAACGGTCAGAGCTAAATCTTTAATGCTTAAGGACGTTCTCCGAAAAATCCATTTTCTTTAGATTTTTCTGAAACTTACAGAATAAGCTTGTTTTAGTGTTCTGAACATATATACTTTGA
>NW_017295873.1:207322-220119 GCF_001594075.2 Trachymyrmex cornetzi | reverse complement strand
ATCACGTAATTTCAGCAAAAAATTAATAAGATGCAATACCCGAAGCAGGGCAGACACTGTCCATAACCTTACTAACACAACACAAAGCACAGAGCGAAAAGGCAGCGTTGCCGCATCGCACGGAGTGACGCAGTAGGATCATTTTTACACTTCTGCGCACACGGTGATAGTCAACTAATATTTTCTGTGTGTAGGGGCGATTGCGTGGACGCGAGTAAACTTTAGGTTGAGCACAACTGCAGTCGGAGAACGTCCTTAAATAATTCAATCTGAATTACTATATGTACTATGTGTACTTACATATACAGTGTGTCCCAAAATAATCGCCAAATGTTTCATAGGCTGGTAGAGCAGACTAAACTGAGTCGAAAAGTCCTGTACCATTTTGCAAGTTTCTTCAATAGTTAACGAGATATTAATCCTTAAAGATCGGGCGTATACACTTCGCAATAGTAGGCCGGACGGGCGCGCGGATTCGCCTATCTTTAAGGATTAATATCTCATTAACTACTGGGAAAACTTGCAAAATGGTACAGGACTTTTTGACTCCGTTTAGTTCGCTCTACTAGCCCATGAAATATTTGGCGATTATTTTGGGACACCCTGTATATCGTATTTGTAGTCATTCAAACTGCGCGCCGAATTGTTTTTCTGGACTTATAAACGCAATTAAACTATTGTAGCAATATCGCGAATTAAATTGGCAAGCAATTTTAATAATTTGATGCTCAATCAGGCACCCTATTAAAAAGATATTAATATGCTGAAAAACTGTAAATAAATTTATTACGAAAAATATTACTTCGGCCTAATTCTTATTGTTTATATTACATCACCTAAAAGAAAGACGTTTCCATACATATACTGATTATTGCGAAGAATATTACTAAGGCCTCGGTAGTCTAAAAGGCTTAGGGCACTCGTACAAGAAATCCGGGTTCGACTCCCGACCGAGGTAATATTTTTCGCAATAAATTTATTTACAGTTTTTCAATATATTAACAACTTTTTAATAGGATTGACCATCAAATTATTAAAATTGCTTGTCAATTTAATTCGTGATATTGCTACAGTAGTTTAATTGCGTTTATAAATTCGGACAAACAATTCGGCACGTAGTTCAAATAACTGTAGTACAAACATGGTATATATCAAGTACATATTTAGTATAATATATAGTAATTTTATCTATAAATCGGTTTAAAACGTTCTTCAACGTTGTCCGACGCATAACTTCCACCTTTTTCGGTCCCCGCAGTCCTCTGGTGTTAACCTTCTTTCACTCATTGATTTTTAAATGGATTTTTTTCATTCCAGTCTAAGTCTTCCTCTCTTCCTTGTTCATGCTGGCTGCTACTGTAGGACTTTTTGGGGACTTTTTTGCAATCTTGTATCTGCCATTCGTTGTACATGGCCATACAAGTTGTTTACTTTCTATATCCTGGGAAATGGTGCCTTCTATTCCCATCTGTTCCCTTATCTTATTCCTTACTCCGTCTCTTTTTAAAATGTGCATGGATTTCTTCATTGCGTCCATTTCAACGGCCTTCACTTTTTTTTTGTATTTGTCGGTGATTCTCCAAGTTTCTGCACCGTACAGTAAAGTACTTTTTATCATAGTCTCATAGATGTTAAATTTACATTTTTTTATTTTCTTACTCCATAATATTTCGTTGAGGCATTCAATGACTTTTTTTGCTTTAATTACGTTTTTCAATTTCCTTTGCATCAGTACCGGTACTCTAGATATACATATTCCTGACAGCTTGAGATTTCCTAATCATTTTCTAGTTCTAAGTTTCCGTTTTGATTTCTTATACAGATGTATTTTGTTTTGTCAATGTTAACTGTCAAGCTCTTTTTTCTATACTCCTCCGTGAGTTTTCATCATATGCTGCATGTCCTTTTTCATCATATGCTGCATGTCGTTGGCTATAATGATCTGATCGTCAACAAACAGGGTGGACATGCATCCGTAATCCAGCTCTATCTCCATCCCGTGGACCTTTTTTCCAGTATTTTACCGCTCCTGCCATATATATCTTAAAAGGTTTGGGTTTAAAAATAGAACATTGTTGACATAGTCCCTTATTTACTGTGAACTCTTCTGTGAGGTGTTTACTTATCCTTATTCTTGATTTTGGTCCTTATTGTTTATTTTCTTTATACAGTTCCCTAAATGCAGCTATGTAGGTGTGATCGATGTTTGACTGTTTTATTACTATTTATATTACTATTTATATATTTATACTTTCCATAATTTCAAGACGGGGACGGTATCGTACGCTTTCTGCAGGTCTACAAATGTGACGTGAGTTTCCAAGTTTCTTGCACTTCTTTTTTCAATAATTTGTTTCGGACAGAAAACGTTGTATATGACCTTCCTGTTCTAAAACCATATTGTTCTTCTTCCTCTTTCTCTTTGAAATCATGTTCAATCAGATCACGCAGAATTTTCCCATACAGTCTGCTTATCTTATTTATCACTGAGATCCCCCGATAGTTATTGCAGTCCTGTTTATTTCCTTTCTTATGGATTGAGGAAATATACGCTACCTTCCATTCTTTTGCAGGAACCGGGTGTCCGTTCAGGCATTTGTTAATAACGAAAGTTAATCCTTCAAAAAGTTTTTGAGTCCCGTATTTTAACATTTCTGAATATATTCCTCCTGGTCTACTAACTTTACCTGACTTAAGATTCTTAATAGCTTTTTTCACCGTTTCCACTAATATTTCCATTTCTTCATCATGTACCTCGATGTTTTTTGGAGATTCTGTGAGGTATTCTTGTCTTGACTCTTGAAGTAGATGCTTGTAGTGTTCTAACCATTTTTCAGTTTTAATAACTTAAATATGAATTTTATTCTTCCCAGGGTTCTTGACATTAATTATGAACTTTCATATTTCTGAGCATTTTCTTCCCTCTATGTAAGCGTTAATTTTCCGACATATAGTAATTCAGATTGAATTATTTAAGCATTAAAGAACTAGTTTTGATCGTTACGGCCATTACTTCTATTTCTTATTGTTGAATTCTAAAAAATAGATTCTGAAATAAAAAATAGTGTCCCATTTTTAAAAATCGATTTAATCTTGATTTGATCTTGGCAACGTCACTCAAGGTCAAACAGATGTGATCAATAAATACATCTTTTTAAGGGGATCCTAAAGTCGTCTGTATTACTGACTAAATCATATAATTTTTGTATAACAATTACTTTTTTCTTCTCTTATTGATTTGAAAATCCTTTTCCAGAATTAAAGTATACGCATTAATTCGTATCTGTAAGGTGGAGTCTATACCCAAATAGCAAGTTTCCCGTATGTTGCTATAAATTTGATACAAATTGCGTCGCCTGAGTTGCCTTTTTTTTTTAGGAAAGCTGCTCCCGATTTTGCTTATGATATTGGCGGCAATATATATCATAAACGGTTATGCACAACCGGAGGGAAACAATTTCTCTCTTCTTTTTTATAAGTTTTATAGGTTAGGACGTTCATACGGCAACATGATGGAAACTAATTCTACATAAAACAAATTTGCTAGCAATTTGATAACAATATAAAAGAAACTGTTGTAGTAAAAAGGGTTAACCTCTAACAATGCTTTCCTGTTTAAAATCGACTCAAAAGAGAACTTTAAGATATCTTGAAGAGTTCTTTAAAAGACATCTTTAAGATATTTCATAAAAAAACTCTGAAAGATATCTTAAAATGACTTATGAGTTGATTTTAGACATTTTATTCATTTGGTTGACAGATATAAATTACTATGAATAAAATTACAATGCAGAACAAAATACATATTAAAGTATTAGGAGATTTTATTTACTCGGTAAACATTTCAAAAAAAGTATTATGCCTTTCATCTTAGAGCCCCCCCTTGGGGCTCACTTCAGAAAATTATTTTATTAGAACATAGCTGAAAAATCTTCTAATGCTGCGTCTTTTATTCTATTCTATGTCGTTTTTTAAAATCGAGAAATTTAACTCGATACATCCCTCTGATGGCGGCACCACATACTGCTCGACGACGCGCCATTTCCATTCGATTGACAAAAATGTGGACTAAATATTTTACAAAAACGATTTCCAACAGATTGTTACAACATTTATGGGAATAAGTTTGTTACAACATTTCCTCTCATTTGTGCAAATAACCGTTGTCTGCATAATGCCTCTAGATTGACCTAAATGGGAGAGAGAGAGAAAGCTTAAAGTTTCCTTGTTTTAAATTCTAGATATTTATTAGTAATTTTATATTTATATTTATTTTTATTTCTGTACTATTAGTTGCGTTCTCACACTTGTGTTATTCTTATTGCGTTCTGACCTCACACTCGATAATGAAATTTCTTTGTAATCACATCGTTTGTAACAGGCCATCGTTAATCTGATTTTAATGTAAGTTTGTAAAGAATTTGACTTATATAATTTTAAATTTTAATCATACCATTTTATTCTATTGACTCAATTTTAGTGAAATACATCTAACATCGTCAATTTGTATATCCGACAAAATATAACAGACAACATAAAAGTTTTCAATTATTGACAACAGTTTGACGATGATTTGACGATGATTGACTTCGCGAGTATATAAGTAAACACATTATTTTATATCTCTATGTCTATCAACATTTTTATATTGAGGACCCAATACTAAAGTCGAAACATCTGTATTTAAATTTTTAATATATGTATTACACACGAAAATATCTAGGGTTGATTCACATAGGCATTTCCTTACATTATCATTATTCAGTTTTAAGAAGTCATACATGAACCAATCAGAGGGCCGTATTAACGTCTTAAAACATTACTTAAGACAGTCTTGAAATAAGAACAGACTATGAATACCGGCCATAGTCAGGTTTTGTATTTAATTCAAAACCGTCTTAAGTACAATCTTAAGATAAAAAAAAATCAATTTCTTTTTTTTCATTTTCTTGTAATTCGGGGTCTTAAAAATGTGTCCTTAAAACGTTGAGACGAAATTCGTCAAATTGACCGAACTACAAAGATTTAGAGGACGCAGCGCCCATACGACGCCAGATTACATCCGGCAGACGGACCGTTTGCGTCAAGTAGTATAAAGGGACTATGGCACATTAAAAAAACTTAATCAGTAAAACGTAAGCAGTAAGCGAATTGATCAATCACGGTAGAATCCGTAAGGCCATAACATAAGCAGTAGCCAATCCACCATGCTGATTTTCTTACATCTTACTGCCTTAAGATTTTTATGTACCATGGCCCTTACTCTATGCAGCCAGATGGTACCGTATGTAGCTCAGGATCTTTTGTAAGGATCTTTTGCGTTCGGAAACATCACCCGGATGCGTGCTCTCGTGTATCATCTTATTTAACATTGAGTGAGTAATAAGGATAAAACGATACACGCGGGGGCACTCGGGTGATGTTCCCGAACGCAGATTAGCAGCCTAATCTGTGAAATTTCGTTCAAAATTTCCGATACAAGGATTAGTGTGTCCTCGAGCTATTCGAGGAAGGTATTTTATATAGCGCTGGTATAGCCGACTAAGGGTAAGTTACTGAAATTACTTATTATTTACCTCGTAAATGCACAAGAAATTTTAAACGAGATTTTCTCGAAACAACTTTTTTCAAATCGGACGTGTATTTTTCTCACGAACTGGGCCGATTTGCGCTTTGGCACATATATAGTGTACATAAAGATTATACGTTTCGCGGGTTTTCTCCGTGTCCAGATCCATTCTTAGTATGCCAACGTGAACTTTGCAGACCACTTCATCAGGGCGAGGAGCAGCCTGATACTGAGCTGTTCCTCCAGGCCATTCCTTTTATATTACGCTGCTTGTTGGAGTGGAGGTAAGGGGAGGAAGAAGAAAATTGTTGGTGGGAGGAAAGGGATGAAGAGGTAGTAGAATTGGTCGGTCTTCAATAACTAATATGGAGAATGATCTTCCATATTTTATTTATGTTGTAGCCCTTATTTAGCTCTATTTAGATTGTTAGGGTGTTTTTGTATCTCTAAGGCTTTTCTATACTTTCTTGGAAAGTATGATGTAATGTTGGCTATTGTGGTCGTTTTGTCAAACAGTATTTGATGTCCTGTTTCGATGTTGTGTTCTGAAAATGCCGACTGCGTAGCGTGTTTTAGCCTGACATTACGTTGATGTTCTTTTATCCGTAGATTGACCATTCTCCCGGTTGCTCCAATGTATACTTGCCCGCAGGAATAAGGTATTTTGTATACTCCTGCGGAGCTGAGTGGAGGTCTTTGATCTTTAGAATTTCTTAAGATTTGTCCTGTCTTCTTGGGTGGTTTGAAGATAGTTCGGATATTGTGTTTATTTAATATCCCACCAATCCCTCCCACCCACAATTCTCCCCCCCCCCCCACCACTCCGACAAGCAACGTAATATAAAAGGAACGGCCTGGAGGAACAGCTCAGTATCAGTAATGCAAATTCTGGACCGCATGCACTACGATAAATCCATATCCGTGCACACTTGGGGAGCGTCCCGATTGCGCACATTAACAATCGGACACGAAAGGATTTCCCGATCGGACACGGACCCAATCGGACACGAACCCGATCGGACACAAACCCGATTACGCACGACCCGATTGCATACGGACCCGATTACGCACGACCCGATTGCGCACGGACCCGTTTGCACACCGACCCGATTGCACACGGACTCGTTTGCACACTGACCCGATTGCGCACGGACCCGTTTGCACACGGACCCGATTGCGCACCGACCCGATTGCGCACAGACCCGTTTGCACACAGACTCGACATGTGTTATTGCCTACAGCTCGATTGCCTACGTACATTATTGCCTACAGCTCACAAGCCTTCCACGCGAAATGAGGGCTACCTCACACCAACAAATGGTTTGGTTAGGATTAGATTTTTTTGGAAAAATATTCCAAGCGGACACTGTCTACGCTGACACCCCACTGTTCGTGTGCAAACGGGTCCGTGCGCAATCGGGTCGGTGGGCAAACGGATCCTTGGGCAATCGGGTCGTGCGCAATCGGGTCCATGCGCAATCGGGTCGTGCGCAATCGGGTTGGTGTACAAACGGGTCCGTGTGCAATCGAGTCGTGCGCAAACGGGTCCGTGCGCAATTTGGACCGTATGCAATCGGGTCGTGCGCAATCGGGTCCGTGCGCAATCGGGTCAGTGCGCAATCGGGTCAGTGTGCAAACAGGTCCGTATGCAATCGGGTCGTGCGCAATCGGGTCCTACGCAATCGGGTCTGTGCACAATCGGGTCTGTATCCGATCGGGTCCGTGTCCGATCGGGTCCGTATCCGATCGGGAAATCCTGTCGTGTCCGATTGTTAATGTGCGCAATCGGGCCTCACTCGCACACTTGCGCATGCGTTGTGTGTCCGTCTATGCTCTCTTCATGCGGGTGGCACCCAGTTGGACACGGCTCAATTGAACACGAGCCACTCACAGCGCTTGAGACTACAAAGCTCCTAAGCACCGGTCGCTGTGATTGGTGGTGTCTAATCGAGCCGTAGTCAATCGGGATCACCCCTCTTCATGCTAGTAACCATGCTACAAACGGCCCGGAATTCGCATCACTGCTCAGTATCAGACTGCTCTTCGCTCTGATGAAGTGGACTGCAAGGTTCACGAAACGTTGGCATACCAAGAATGGATCTGGACACAGAGAAAATCCGCGAAACGCATAATTTTTATATAGAAAGCACCCATGGAAACCTCAAGAATATAGTGTACATATTAGGCTATCGTTTAACCCTCCAACTTTTTGATATCTTCAAAATTACTATTTTTCCGGATCGCGGGAAATGAATATTTTTTAGTAAAAATCGAAATACTTTCTTTCAACCGGCGTCATTTTGTCAATTTTTTCTCCAATTATTTATTAGAGGGCTGAATGATAACTACATTTGTGAAGAATAAAACAAAAAAAATTCTTTTGTTTCAGATTACGAGGACGGCAGCAATCACCACGCCCGACGAAAGCAAATTTTTCAAGCATGATCTGTGCATTTATTTATAACTTTTATAATTAACAATAAAACGCTTTGTAAAAATTTGAGGTATTATTTCCAATACAGATAAATGTAAAATATATAACATTAGCTGTATAGATTTAATCATTTTTACAAATTTAATTCCCAAATATCGTCTTAAAAACGAGTAGTCAAAGTAGAATACTCCCTTAAACTGTGACAACTTTTCACGGCATTATGACTTTTAACATAAAAGCATGAATATCACGCGTACATCACGCAAACATGTGGCTGATGTGGCCCTATCGCGGCCATTACACATTATGTGACCATGTGACCGTTTTATTCCTACATCGCGCTATGTAATACATAGGTTTTGGAATTAATTTTTATGCACGATGTATAGGGGAATCAGCGATCTAATGTTAGATATAAATATCTGTAGTCTCTATCCTACACTAACTTTTATAATACTACATTACGTTATGTTCGAAACCTAAAGCAGGAAGCAGAGACTCTTGCATAAGTCCGGATCTACGATAGATATTTTAAGCCTTAAGCCGTAAGAAATTGATCAAATGCGAGGAGAATAATTAATTGTGATTCGTCCATTCCTTATGGCTTAAAAATCTATTGTACACGGAGAAAATTTTTTTTCTTAGAATTTACCCTGAAAATATGACAGTCGTGGGACAACATTGTATTTCGAAGAATTTTAATATAAATCTCTCTCTTTCATTAATAAAACTATACAATAAAGTATAAAATACAATACAATAAAGTACAATAAAGTATAAAAACTATACAATAAAGTATACAATAAAGTATAAAGTATAACTATACAATAAAGTATAAAATAACTTTGATCAATTTTACTGAAGTGCATGGTAAAAATCTTCAAAATATTGTATTGTACCACAATCACCATATTTTCAGGGTAAATTTTAAAAGAAAATTCTCTCCGTGTAGATCCATGCTAACGCATAACACAGGCATAAGAAATTTAACCAATCAGAGTTCTTTATTTCATGGAAAGGGAGAAAACGATGAACTTCGATTGGTACATTTCTTTATGCATTACGTGTTATGCATTATGCAAGAGTCTGTGCTCCCTGTCTTATAGGCTTTCTACAATAAGTCATTACTTAAACTTTAAGTCTTAAACTGTAAGAAATGAATCAATCATAATCGATTATATTCTTCTCACCTTCTACTGTGATTGGTTAATTTCTTATGATTTAAAACTTAATATTTAGGTAATAGCTTATCGTAAAAAACCCATTAAAGTTTGAAGTTCAATCGCGATAAAAAAAATTTTTTCTCTTGCAGCTAAGGAAAAAGGATCCGCCACATCCGATTAGAGTAGCGAAGACGATCGACGTGATAGCCAGGATCACTTTTCCAGTCGCCTATTTCATGTTCCTCACTTTCTTCTTCATTCACTATAAGGGCACTTCGTAGAATGATATACAAGAATCTCCGAGAAGTCTCCTATCACTGGTATGAGCAACAATAAAACTTTGCAATAAATGATGTTCATAGAAACCAAATCTACAGTAGATTCGAATCTTCTCTTAAAATTGAAAATGTTTTCAAATAAATAAAGACATAATCATTTGTGTCACATTAAAACAATTATCTGATTTTTTTTCGGTAAAAACAAGAATAACAACACATAATACAAATAAGTATATAGATCCAAAATTTCTGAATCATGAATATTACCTAGCTATAATGAATGAACGAAATCAAATTGCAATGGATAGATGGAACATCTGAAGTATAAGACAATTTTTTTCTGAAGGGAAAAAGAATCACTAACACAAGAATATGCAAAGACACGACATAAAAGAAAAGGATACCAACGATGGATCGCCTCCAACCATTCTTCATCTCCTCTCACGTGTGATAGTTCTTGGATGCACTCTTCTATGAAGGAAGTAGCTGATTACGATTGCTTCGCGAGCAACAACCATATACACTTATCTTCATTATTCTTTTCTCTTTCTTACATCTGATAGATAATAGAATGTGTCGCTGGCGAACGCTTTGGCCAAGCAGAAGGAATGACGCTTAGCTTAGTTAACGATGTGATCAAACGTACTATAATGTAAGATATATTGTAATATCATTACAGACGAACCTCTGTATTCTTAACACTTTTAACTTTTACATTCTTATATGATATGTTTCAAGATGCCCTAAGTACTAAAAATCTATAATTCACGAAGTGCTGTAGACTTTCAATACTATCAATACATTTCAGAATGTATTCTTATTTTTCTTCTATTTATTTTCATATTTGTAACATTTTTGTTTGCATCGCTTCAACATTCATATATTTGCTACATGATGATAAAATAGCAAAACTTCTTATATCTGACACTAAAAGGACTAATTGTATTTAACTTATACAACCATAAATAAATAGCAACAGCACTTTTAAAAACACTGGTTTAATTTTAAAGTGAGAGATTCGAATATTTTCTCTTGAGTTATACACATAGTGATAAATTAAAAGGGAATGAAAAAGGAATAAAAAAAACATAGAAGTACGAAAATTAAGTATAAAAATAACAATCTTTTTAATGGAAAGATATTGTCTTGAGACAGCGGTTGTAAAGTAAAAAAAATACTTAAAAAAAGAAAATTTTTACACTTTGATTAACACGTTTAACATAGATCTTATGAATTGCATATTTCAAATAGATTCACTAAATGTATAATTAACATTTTCTGTAACAGCGAATTCGATTGGATGCACTTAGTGCGCATTGGTGCACATTAAAGCTGTCGTACACAAATTGACGCAAATATATATATTTAATTTAACATAAAAATGGATAAAAATCTCAACACATCTTATTGTGCTATTAAATAAAATCTGTACTTTATTCGAAATATTTGCATTTTACTATTAGATAAAACGATTTTAATATACAATAGTGCATATTAAAATCGTGTACTTTATCTATTTTAATAATATATGCACTAGTACGTCCAAATTCATCGAATTCACTATAAGAAAATTAATTGTAAGAACAAATGACTGAGCCAAAAAGATTGCATTGAGCAATAATATATTCAAATAGTAAAATCCATTAAATACTTAATTTGAAAAGTATTGCTTTTTATTATAGTAGAATACCAGAAATTTGTTAAATTATTATTAATAAAATATCAGAATTTGTTAAATTTTATTAGTAGAATATCAAAAATATAACAAAACCTACTAATACAATATAATCGAACAGAAACAAAATTTAAAGAAATAGAATTTCATAATTATTTCATAATCATTTGAATGATATATTCTATTTAAATTAATATATATTGATGTACTATTGCTTCTATTTTCTTTTGTAAATTGCGTAGTTTAAATAATAGATATATTATTGATAATATTAAATCGTTTTATATGTTTGTGGTCTCCTAGAACTGTTTTATTTATATTTTATTTTTCTTCCTTATTTTTTTCATGGTATCATTTTACGTTAAACATACAATTGAGGTACAAGCATAAACCAACATTCTTGTTAATAAAACTAACCATAAGCTAACTTTTATATAGTATCACATTATTTATGTCAAATAATTCTATCAAAATTGAGGGCAACTTCCGCACATAGATCTTATATACATGGATGTGCCTTTCTCGTTAGATAGAAAGAGATACTAAATGCGTTGTATCCTTCGTTACACCAAACGACACGCATGCTCGAAATGAGCAATGAGAAATGATCAACCATTTCAAATATATCACGCATTAACATTGTAACCGATAGATTATAACTGACAAAGTTTTGCAATAATGAGAAAATAAGACGATGTAATATATTGAAACTATGTGATGTATATTGGAGAGAGAATGACAATATTTCCTTTTTTATTCGTAAGTACTTAATAAACGATTATGTTTTAAAATATAATAAAACATATTTCAAGTTTATACATATTTATATAACATTACACCCGAGTTTGCGCAGTAGTCTCATTCTCATAAAAGAATAGAACATACAAGTTGTTTTCCATTTACATAAATTCTCAGATGATTCTCACTTGTGACATCATAACTCAGCTGAATGTACGCTCCTTTTGCATTCTGACAAGTGAGATTCAACTGAGTTTTTAACCATAATCTGCATGAGATCGAGATCGTGTGCTTTAGTGAATCTCATAAACTCACTTCAAAGTGAGGTTATGAACCTATCCCAGATAGCCAGACGTGTCGGAAGCACGCACTGTAAATGTATGCTACATATTATGTTGGCAAAAATCGGGCAGCAGTCGAGCACGATCTATCATTTCAACTAACGTTAACAAAAATACAGCAAAAATTCTAAAGACATTGCATCATAACATGCTTTAAAAAATACTAGAAAAATTGAGCAAAATATATTCGGCATAAATAGAACAAAATTTATACATTATATGTTGGCACAATATATAAACAAAAAATAAACCAAAAAGCTAGGTTTGACATGATGTCATATTAAATTAGCAAAATGTAGTTAGAAATCTGGCAAATTTGCTCTTACATTGTGAGAATGGTAATGCAGCAGGAATACCGCACGATTTATTATATCAAATATTGACAGCAAAAATCGAGCACAGCGTGCCGTCACGATGTGACTGTCCAAAACACGACATATGTATATTGCGATCTGCTTTATCAGCTGTTGAAGATAAAAACGCAGCAGAAATCGCGCATAATCTGTCGTAATGTTATATCGTACCATAGTTTTCCCGTTTACCGATAGACGACGTATCTATCAATATTTATCTCGTATTTAAATTTCTGTCACGGCCCA
>NW_017295873.1:195395-206745 GCF_001594075.2 Trachymyrmex cornetzi | reverse complement strand
AATATCACGTACACTTTTTGTACTGCTACCGTACAGTTACACCGTACACCGCCATCTCGTGGCAGTACAGTAACAGTACGGTAGCGGTATCTTGTGCGAGTTGGTGTCGGTATCGCACACTTGTCTATCTGGGGGGCAAATATAAAAACTACATAACGCGGCTAATAAAAATAAAAATGTGTAATATTGTCTTATCGATTTAATTTCTGTGACACAATTCCTATAGAGAATCTGAATATTAAATTGATTTTTTTTAAACCGAGCAACAATTCTCTCAATACGGAAAATTATTCATTTATTAACACTATTTAAGATACAAAAAAATTAAAGATACAATTTCTATTTAGCAAAATCTTATTCTGATTAAATGTACTTCTTTAATAAAAATGCATTTAGTTAATAAAAGTTAAATGTGTGATATAAATTATATTTGTTATGCGTGTTTTCTGCAGTCACGTCATGACGGCAGGCTGTGCTCGGTTTTTGCTGTAATTTTGTTGTCAGTACATGTGACAACAGATTGTGTACGATTTCTTTTGCGTTTTTGCTTTCATCAACTGATAAGGAAAATTGCGTTCTATATCTGCTGCGTTTTTGCAATCACGTCATGACGGCAGGCTGTGCTCGATATTTGCTGTAGTTTTGCTGTCAGTATTTGATATAGTAACTCGTGTCGTAGTCTCATCACGATTTCGCTGTCACAATTTGACGTCAAATCATGCATGATTTCTGCTGTCTTTTTGCTTTTAGTATTTGAAATGGCAACCTTTGCCCAATATTTGCTACGTATTTGCCGTCAAGATACTTATAGCAAAGAATGCTCAATTTCTATTGCATTTCTACAGTCATTCTATGTTGGCAGATTATGCTGTTAGAAACTAAGCTTAATGAGGAAGCAGTAGCTTGATATCTGCTGTAACGTCATGATCAAGTTTGCTGGCATACTGCTAGCATTTTGCTATCTGGGTATGTTGATATATGATAACTGTTTATTTAAAGTAAGCAAATAGTGACGTCTTGTAAGGTAAGGGTTAATCTGACAATGAATGTAAAATACTCAACTCACTTCAGACTCAGTTTCACTTGTGTGTAAATGGAAAGCAACTATTATATATGTTTACTCGTTCTGTTAACTTGATCCCCTGATTATAGGCACAAAGCGTATCCATATTTATAAGATCTATGTTTCTGCATTTACAGGAAATTACCCTCTCCTCCCAAAACTCGCGCCACATGTTTGCGCCTTGTGGAACAGCATAAAGTATACGTTAATTAAATCAACAAAAGACATTTTACTTGAAATAAAAGGATTCTTTAAATTCTTATTATATACATACATTTCCGTACTAACGCTAAATATTCCTAAAATATTCATTTAAAAAATCCTCAAAAAAACGTTCGAAGAGTATTCTGGAATATCCCAAAATATTTATGGAATGTAACAGCAATATTCAAATTCGGTTACAAATTCTATTTATACAGGATGTTTCTTCTAACTTGATCATTCTGTTTAAAATGTCTCCGTTGTTTTTGATGATACGAGAAAATACCACAGGGGATCTTGTTCGATTCAAAGGGGGACATATTACAATAAGCAAAAAAGTTTTCTCAAGATCATATTTTTTTCACCTCTACTTTTTTAAATAGAATTGTATAATTATTTTTACAAAATGTGATTCCTCTAATTATTCTGCATATAAAAATATTAAGATAGTGATAACACAAAATCAATAGTATACAAGGTATTTTATATTTTATTCTGGCATATACAGAGTTAGGCATTTAAAACAGGTCACCTGAATAACTCGCTCGTTTTTAACAATAGAAGGAAAAGTGCCAAACAAAAGTTGTATGATTTCAAGGAAAATGTATTTTGGTCATATTGTCTTTCTTCTAGGTGGAGGCGCTAAAAAGATATGAAAATCACCTCCATTTTTTTAAACAGAATTGTATGATTTTTTTTACACAATATGGTTTCTCTAATTATTCTGCATATAAAAATATTAATGTAGTGATATCAAAAAACCAAATTTACGAGATATTTTATACTTAATTCTGTCACATATTGGCATAAAATAATAAATATCTCGTAAACTATTGGTTTTTTTATAATCGTACCTTAATACTTTTATGAACAGAATTATGGAATGAATCAATTAGTGGAAAGAAATCACATAGTTGTTTTAAAAAATATGTACGCAAAATGGATAATTTTTTAAATAAACAATTATGTGTTTTCTTTCCACTAATTGATTCATCTTATTATTCTATTCATAAAAATATTAAGGTACGATTATCAAAAAATTCATGATTTACAAAGTATTTAATATTTTATATCAATATATAACAGAATAAAATAAAAAATATCTCGCAAACTATTGGTTTTTTGATATCACTATCTTAATACTTTTATATGCAAAATAATTAAAGGAACTATATATTGTGTAAAAAAAATCATACAATTTGTAACGTCCGGTGCGCCTACAGTATAGCGCCCCGTCCTTTTACCAAGCGAGCGTGAGCACGGAATATAGCGAATAGACATATGTGCCGACTACAATCGCGTACAGCTATAGGCCACGCTACTGAAACCGTCGCAATTAAACGCCGCGCACACTGCGCCTGCGCCAGACATTAAACAATAAAAACGTTAAAGGAATGCGCTCTCTTGCATAAACATCGCCACCACGGGATAGGAAATAGCGAATACAACAGCCGACTCTCAGTGCAATTCCAAATGCACCCACCGGTCACAAAAGGCCTCTAAATACGAACGAAATCATCACGAATAAAATCGAAGCGCACATAACTAAGAGAAAGCCTTAAACAAACATCAGAATTCCACGCGCACAAAGAACGAAAAGATCCGAAACAATACAGAAACTTACAATGAAAAAACGCGCAGACAAGATATGCAAGTTCCGCCGCGCCAGGCTGCAGCACGCGGCAACCGAGCACACCACACGAACATCGCGACCCCCGTAACGAGATAACGCGTTCAAATCTAGTAAAACCTAATCACTAACAAAGTAAATTACTAATTAGAAGATCGGCACGTTCTAGAGAATTTCGTAATAGCACGTGGACGAAAACATCCCATTTCCGCGAGGGGCCACGAAACCAAACATATATAAAGCAGAGCGTTTTAAGACGCGCGTCCTCATTTTTCCTCATTATTCTTCCCGTCAAATAACCACGGTAAATTCTCCAAGCGTTTTAACTAGCGCTCTGGCACTTCCGTCTTCCTGAAAATCCAGCCCCGATCGTGCGCCTTTGCGGCGTCTGAAGGGCTACTCCCATCCTCAGCTTCGGCGGCGCTAAACCAAAGCGACGACGAAGCTCGCCTCCTGCGGAGCTCAAACGAGCGCCTTCCACGGCGTCGAGGCCTCCGTGCTCACTCCCCTCTCTCACCCTCTCGGTACAACGGCCCGCGCCGCAGCCGTCCCCGTCGTATATCGCGCCTGCTCGCAAACCGACAAGGCCTGCGATCATTACAAGCAAACCACGTATCACGAACAACCAGCCGTGTAAATTAAATATTAAAATAATTAATCTTTACTTTTCGTCTAATTCTTTACCTCTAAGGCCCTTTATTATTCTTCCCTGCTCCCTTTCCCGCACAGGAATCAGAGAGCGTAGATAGAGCGAAGCGTGTGATGAAAATATCACAGCTGCCCTTAGAAAAGAGATCTTTATATCTTCACCAATTCCTCGTACACCTTCGTGTACTACGGGCGCTTTATCTGACAATTCCTCTAACTCTCTGTTTTAATTTCCTTCCTGTGCATAATAAGGGAATACAGAAGCTTAACATAAGCTAGGTATAATAAAAGATATCTCATGAGCGAAATAATAACTCAATTCGTGCCTATAACAAAGGCACTAGTGACAACAGCCTGCCTCAACGCGTAACAACATACCGAAAAACGAATCTCACTCGAAACCAAGGCTTCGCCCCGCGCGCCCCGCTCCGCGCTCGCGCTCCCACGATTCTATGTCGCGTCTCGAGACCGCATTATACTAAACACGCGACTCAGGACGTAACACAATTCCTTTTAAAAAAGTGGAGGCGAAATCTCAAAAAATATGACCTTGAGAAAAATTGTTTTCTCATCATAATATGTGCCCCTTTAATCGAACAAGATCATCTGTGGTATTTTCTCATATCATCAAAAACAACGAAGACATTTTACATGATCAAATTACAGGAAACACCCTATATATTGTTACATATTTCGAGAATACTATTAAGAATTTCTATATAACACTTTTTAGGCTTTCACGAGTATTATCTTCAAAGATACCAGAAGGTTTGCGGGTTGTCGTGTATTTATCTATTACTAATGCAAACGTTTCGTGAACTTTGTCGTTCACTTTATCAGAGCAAGGAGCGCACTGATTCTGAACTGCTGCTCTGGAGAACTCTCTTTATGTACACGTTGTAGAGGGAGGCAAGGGTATGTTGAAGAAGGGAGGAGGGGATCTTCCTTGGCTCGGAAAATTCTGAGCAAGTATAGAGATGAGGCTCTAGAAATACAGAAACATCCAGACAATTTGAACAGACTCAGGTTATAATGTAAGTAGGATATGAAAGACTGTTTTCTTGACAAGATAAGGAAATCCCCCTCTTCCCTTCCTCAATATGCCCTCGCCCCCTTCTACAGCATCTGCATAAAAAGAGTTCTCCGGAGGAGCAATTCATTGTCAGTATCCGTGCGCTCTTCGCCCTGATGAAGTGAACAACAAGGTTCACGAAACGTTAGCATTAGCAATATTCTGTATATATATTCTGCAAAATTTTAATTATTCCAGAAATTTTAAATCCGGTCGTCCCTGAATCACTTTGTAATCAACTTTGTATGTATGTACTACCCAGTAAACATTAAGTCGTTTTTAAGACAACTAAAAGACGTCATAAAATTCTGCAAGACGTCCGAAAAAATTGTACTAAGCGACCTCTTTAAGACGTTTTTAAGATGACTGTCTTTTAGAAGCCTTATTATTATTGTTGTCTTTTAGACAACTACTCTTGTAGAAAATCCCTACTCTTGTAGAAAAGTAATACTGAGCACTAGGAATATTTGGACGCACTATTGTACTACAGCACTACAGCACTACTGTACTGCTACACTACTGTAGTAGTGCAGAAGTGTTCAGTAATGCTGAGTAGTGATAAGATCTTCTATATATCCGCGTTTCGGCAAGATGCAAGAAACGAGTATGCATCACAGAAACTAACTATTAATAACTCTGTTTTTTAAAAAGCACTTTCAGAAACTCTACCATATGAGCACACTTTGATCGAGCCGAGAATAAGTGACGGATTTCATTTACATATGCCTATTTATAGGTATCCGCGTCATTTCCTCCTTACGGAAAACGAGTCCATCTTGCGGCGGTACTGCGTATTACACCGCTTGCTTGGTGGCGTCTATAACGTACATATATTCTACAAGCGTGCATAGTACGCAGTATCACCGTGAGATAGACTCGTTTTCCGTAAGGAGAAAATGACGCGGATCTCTAAAGAGGCATATGTAAATAAAATCCGTCACTTACTCCTAGCTCGATCAGAGTGTGTTCGTAAAGTTTCTGAAAGTGCTTTTTTTTAAATAGAGTTATTAACAGTTAGTTTCTGTGATGCATACTCGTTTTCTGCATTTTGTATCTTGCCGAAACGCGGATATGTAGAAGATCTTAGCACTACTCAACACTATTGAACACTTTTGCACTACTACAGTAGTGTAGTAGTACAATAGGGGGTGATCCCGATTGACCACCAATCACAACGACCGGTCTCGATTGGACACCACCAATCACAACGACCGGTGCTTAGGAGCTTTGTAGTCTCAAGCGCTGTGAGTGGCTCGTGTCCAATTGAGCCGTGTCCAACTGGGTACCACGCGTATAATAGTGCTATACAGTGCTGTAATACAGTAGTACCTCAAAATATTCCTAATACTCAATAGTACTTTTCTACAAGAGTATAAGACATTTTTTAGGCATTCTATATAACATTTTTAGATGTCTTTTAGTCACCTTCTCAGATAGCCAAATCTACCAAAATCATGTATTCCCAGACAACATTTTTACGTCTTAAAGATGTAAAAGACGTCCCAAAGTTACATTTTAAGGCGTCTTAAAATTATCAGAAGGACGTCTTCAAGACATCTTTAAGACATCTTATGACGCTTTTGATGATATCTTTAGGAAGTCTTTCAAATGTCCTGTATTTAGAGATCTTAAATTTAGACATCTTTTAGACATTTTTTAAGACATTTGCGCTACCTTTTAAATACCTTAAAGACATTATTCCGACGTATTACAAGACATTTGCAATCTTTTTTAATGAGTAGTTACCGCGATCATGTTGGAATTGTGACATCAGAAGCGAGAAATGACACGTTAATTTATGTTACGTGTCATTTATAAATAAAGATAATTTGGATAAATGACAAGATTGCTTTAAAACACTTGTAAAAATCGACGAAAATTGTCCTTTCCTCTCTTGACAGCCAGTAAATGGTCGTAATAGCACGTAGTGAGCCTCTATCGGACTTTCTCCAGGCAGGAAACATACGGTCTGACAGCTATTGAAACGAATGAAAAATACGCTTTTACATATAAAATTCCATGATAACTTTAGTTTTCATCCATTTTAACGACTTTGATAAGTACGAGACAAGTTACATTTTCACATTAAGCACATAATAATGGCACGTAACATAAAATTTCGTCAAAATATCACTTTTCATACCTATTAGTTCAGCCTTTTATCGTGGTGAGGAGTTGTAACAGTACCAGTGCTCGAGTCACTATAATAAGAATCGAGACAACAGCAATTCGTCCTCGGGATTGGTCATCGCCATGTTTGGGACCGTGTGATGTGTTAGTGAAAATGTGAGTTTGTGTACATGTACTGTGTACGTGTTAGTAAAACGTGAGTTTGTAACGTACTCTGTACGTATGTACAGAGTTGTGTAAACGACGTCTTAGCAATGGTGTCCTTCCGGTCTGTTGTCTTGACTCTTATTATAGTGACTCTAGTCAGTGCTAGAGTCCCTATAAGAGAGTCGCGTCAATCTTGTACAAATTTTCATTGGAAGTAAAATGGCGAAACCAATCATCGATGCTATTATATTCTTATTTTGAGTATCGTGAACGCGGTAATTTAGATTTTAGAAATTGTGAGAGTAGAATTTACGTTAAAGTATATAATATTGACAAGTAGAATATATGTTAAATTACAAAATATTGACAGAAGTTGATCTGTTTTCTATAGCTGAACTAGTTTTACACTTTTGAACTGAAATTAGTGATGATACGAAACAGTAATGAAATAACACTTTCATTTAACAATACTTTTATTTTACAATAAAATATCTTGCCATCGTCAAACTACCATATACTGATAATTTTAAACGTCCTTTTTGACAATTATATGATTGATGATAAGGTTAGAATCCCAGACAGCACAGTAACGTTTTAAAAATATATTTAAAACGTCTTTAGTCCTATTGCTCGTATCTGAGCGTGGTGACTTCGCTCATATCATATGCCTGTGGTGCGCTAGCTGGTTGTACACAGATCATATGGAACAGTTTCGTCGAACGATGATCAAGTTTTTGTTTAGAGTAGTGTTCCTTGCATAGCAAGAATACTCTCGGTAGATTGCCGTTTCCTTCCGAGAGGAGAACGAGTGTATGAAAATGTTTTGGACGTTTTGGACATATTAAAAACACCCAGATTAGATCCATGGATATTTTAAAAATTAAAAACATCAACACAGTGTTACCATTTTGGACTTCTTAAAAACATGTTAGGTCGCAATGGACTAAAACTGGATTAAATTAATATATTAAACAAATCTTAGACCACAATCAAGACAAAATGATTCTTATATGAGTATTATTATTAATTAATATCTTATTTCAGAATACACATCATAAAATTATGATAAAAAAAAAACGTTTTTCCCTGAATTCGGTACCTAATTTTATAGTGCTTCGAAAAGGTTCGAAACGTACGAAGAATATGATATTGATCAGTAAAGTGTATTTATATTATATGTAGATAAGATAAATTATATATATTGATTTGCGCACTATATAACCGCGTTGTATATAAGCTCTAAACGTCCAGAAATTTTATTATTTTTGCTGTAATCTGTAAATTTGAGAGCCCGATTAGTAATTAATTTTATAGTCATACGCTGTACTTTCACAGTACCAGTTATCATGTATATCGTCTTCGACTAGAGATCTCTACAGTCTCTCTCCTGTCAATAATAGTACGTCGTATTGATACTGTACGGGTTATATACCATGATGTACGTAAACAGTATGCGGTATAGATTTTTTGTCATTAAAAATTTTTACACAGCACAGATGTCCTAGGGACGTTCATGGGACGTTCATGGGACATTCAAAAGATGTCCGTACATACTAACAAAAGCGAAACTCCTCGTGAGATCTTAAAAAAATTTTGACTTGTTAAATCAGCGAAAGCAACACGTCGTGAGCAGATTTAGAAAATTTTTTGCATGGGATAAACATTTTTTAAATGTTCAAATGTGAACATACTTTGTACGTTGAATAACGTACGTTTTTAAAACATTCATACTAAATCCATGGACGTTCGGACTAAATAAAAATCAGATTTGAACGTCCAATGGACGTTGTGTGCTGTCTGGGATGTCACTTTCGATACTTTCCTACCACATAATATCTGTATCTTTTATATATTTTTAATTCGAAACCTTGATAATGTATAAGGCTTACCTATTTATACTTTTGATACACCTAAAATAATTTCATCACTTTATTAATCAAAGCTTCAATCATGACTCTACGCTCTACGTACTAAGGCTTCAAGATCGATTCGGATTTAAAGCTATCCGGATATTCGTTTACCTGAATTACGAATAAATGCTTCAAATTCGGATTATCCGGAGATTCGAATTTTCTAAGATATCCGAATCTCGATCCGAATAGTAAAAATCGAAACCAGTTCTCAGATTCGATTCCGGATTCGTAGTAAACTTATAGTGAATTCGGTTGGATGCATTAGTGCGAACTGTGTGCACATTATATTCTATTATATACTTATTTTTAATCTGAGTGTAAAAGTGAAATACAAATATTTCTCTTATTAGCCTTGTACATCTTTGTTATTACTATTTTAAGATTGAAAGTCTGTTCCAAACATTTATCTATATTTATAAACGATTTTAAATCTCATAGGACGTATATTTAATAATTTATAAGAAACATAATCTATAGAAACAAATGCCTTAGACGGTTTAGCTGGATTTTAAGTGCTTGTATAATTCTGTGTGAATCTATATTTATATTTTTTTATTTAATTTTTCTTCAATTATATATGTGAATTAAAGTTCAATTTTTTATTTTAAAAAGTAACTTATGTTAAAATTCATTAAATCGACGTTTTCTTTCTTTCTGGACATGAATTTAAATCCGAAGCCAAATTCAGATACGATTCTGAATTTAGATCCGGATCCACAAATTCAGATCCGCGGATCCGGATATCGTATTATCCAAATAATACGGTTTTGAGTTTTCGGATCAGAATAGATTTCAGATATCCGAATATCTTATAGATGTCCGAATACTTAAAAGCCTTCTTCTTCTTCTTCTTCTTGGCGAATGGCCTAGCATCCAACAAGGTTGGAACGAAGCCATTGAGAGTCTGCGTAGAATTGAACAAATAAAAAATCAGAATGCAATGCACTGGCTACCCCAAACCGGGCAAACGTAGCAAAAGATGACGCAACAAAAGCGAAAATGGAAGACTCCCCTCTAGACCAGGGCTCGACACGAAATCCACATTTCGGCCGATTTTCGAGTCAGCTCCGCCTCCCGCTATCCCCCTGACCGCACCGCCCCGCGCGCAATCCAAATGCCGCTCGACGATTAGGAATGTATTAAGGCGCTCGTAGACGTAAGGGGCATTCGTTTGGGGCGCTCGACATGCTGTAATCTTTATTCTATCTTTTTTTTCGCTCATTACATACGAAACTAATAGCGAATTCGGTTGAACGTACTAGTGCACATTAGTGTACATTAAAGCCGTTATACGCAGATTTAATCCGTGTAAAAATAAAATGCAAATATTTCAAATTATAAAATACAGATTTTATATAACGGCACACACAATAACATCTATTGTAGATTTTATGGTTTAATTCCGTTTTAAATTTGCGTATAACGGCTTTAATGTACACTAATATACACTAGTACGTTCAACCGAATTCGCTATTAGTTTCGTATGTAATGAGCGAAAAAAAAGATAGAATAAAGATTACAACGTATCGAGCACCCCGAATGAATGCCCCTTACGTCTACGAGCGCCTTAGTACATTCCTAAGCGTTGAGCGGTATTTGGAATGCGCGCGGGGCGGTGCGATGAGGGAAATAGCAGGAGGCGGAGCCGACTCGAAAATCGGCCGAAATGTGCATTTCGTGCCGAGCCCTGCTCTAGACACTGGGCGCCTGCGACTACGACGCTTCGGCGCTGCACAGACGCGCATCCAGACAAATAAAGGGACTGTTGGTGGTGTAAAGGTACAATTTCATGCAGCGAAGCTTCGCTGGCGAAGATCCCCCACTTTGCCGACAACGAAGCTAGCGTCCAACGCTCTTCGCTAAGCCCTCTTATGGCCAGAGCACGCCATATTGACGGGGTGATCCCGATTGATCACGGCTCGATTGGACACCACCAATCACAGCGACCAGGTGCCTAGGGGCTTTGTAGTCTCAAGCGCTGTGAGTGGCTCGTGTCCAATTGAGCCGTGTCCAACTGGGTGCCACCCGCATAGACTCTTGCATAACGCATAATGCATAGTGCATGAGAGAATCAACCAATGAAAATTCTTCTTTTCCATGGAATTAGAGGAAAAAAAAGCTTCTAATTAGTTGATTCACTTATGCACTATGCGTTATGCGTTAGTCCGGATCTACAATAGGGTTTTAAGCCTTAAGCCATAAGAAATGGGCGAATCACAGCTTTTCCATGGAATGAGAGGAAACGGAAGATTCTGATTAGTTGATTCGCTTATGCACTATGCGTTATGCGTTATGCAAGAGTCTGTGCTCCCCGCTTTAAGACCGCAAATGTTATAGGCCTTAAGGCTATCGCACATGAAATGCATAACAGAGCATAAGCATAACATAAGACTGCTGAACCAATGAGCATCTAGCATAATGTCGCCATATTGATTTACATAAGATGCTCATTGGTTTAGCGGTTTATGTTATGCTTATGCTCTGTTATGCATTTCATGTGCGATAGCCCTTATGGCCGCAGCACAGACTCTTGCATAACGCATAAT
>NW_017295873.1:194814-195150 GCF_001594075.2 Trachymyrmex cornetzi | reverse complement strand
TACATAAGCTTGTACTATTTGGAATGTCTCAATTGGAAATAAGATAATATTATATAATTATACAATATCATTATATTATATAATTTTGTAAATAATCACAAATACTTCATATTCCTATCTGAGATGTCTAAACGTACTTATGTATCACACGTTTCGAGGTTAGAACAGGCTAGAATGAGAACATTCTTCGTATTCCTGCTGCTTAAGATGTCTGCATAGCATAAAAAGTTCGTCTTTATAGGCCTTCTACAATAAGCCACAAGTCAGAAGTTCTAAGAGATCTTAAGTCATAATCGATGAAGTTGGCCAATAGCCAACTTGAACGACTTGGTTAAG
>NW_017295873.1:192839-194340 GCF_001594075.2 Trachymyrmex cornetzi | reverse complement strand
ATTTTTAAGCCTTAAGCCATAAGAAATGAGCGAATCACAGTCGCTTATTCTTCTCGGATTCGACTGTAATTGGTCAGTTTCTTACGGTATAAGGCATAAAACACCTATTGTAGATCCGGACTTACAGTCGAATCCGAGAAGAATAAGCGACTGTTCGCCCATTTCTTATAGCTTAAGGCTTAAAACCCTATTGTAGATCCGGGGTAAGGGCTCTCACACATGAAATACATAACAGAGCATAAGCATAACATAAAGCCGCTAAACCAATGAGCATCTCATATAAATCAATATGGCGACATTATGCTAGATGCTCATTGGTCCAGCAGTCTTATGTTATGCTTATGCTCTGTTATGCATTTCATGTGTGACAGCCCTAAGAATATGTACCAATCGAAGTTCTCCGTTTCTTTCCCTTCCATGTAATAGAGAACTCTGGTTGGTTCAATTTCTTATGCCTCATGTGTTATGCATTATGCAAGAGTCTGTGCTCCCCGCTTAAGACTTCTGACGTTCTGATTTGCGGCTTATTGTAGAAGGCCCATTACGGATTTTTCGACGTCTTGTGTCTTATGCTTTATGCGCTATGCAAGATCTACAGAACGAGAAGTGGGGATAGTATTATAGCAGGTGATAGTGAACGACAATAACGAGTCTCACGAGACCACTCGAGCGGGACGGACGTACGTCACGCCCGCTTCGGGTATTGCATCATCTCATCCTTTTTGTGAAAAGCGTTTCCGGCCTCGACTGTGCATTGTGTTACACTATTTGTCTTGATTACATTATTATTTCGTCCCATTCACCGGTTTGAGGTGACCGATGTATTATACTTTGATTACACGATTTATTTACGATTTTGGCCGAAATCGTCACCATTTTTGCGGCGAGTGCCATTAATTTTGAAGAAGAAGAAGAAGTGATGATGGAAATAAGGGACTCTGATTGGTTGATACGCTTATGCACTATGTCTTATGCATTATGCAAAAGTCTGTACTGCGACCTTTACCTTTCCATGGAGCGAAGTTTCACTGGCGAAGTTAAGCGGAGAGCACAGACACTTGCATAACGCATAACACGTAAATCATAAGAATATGTACCAATCAAAGTTCTTCGTTTCTTTCCCTTCCATGTAATAGAGAATTCTGGTTGGTTCAATTTCTTATGCCTCATGTGTTATGCGTTATGCAAGAGTCTGTGCTCCCCGCTTTACTCCCGCTATGCCATTAATAAAGGAGCGTTGAACAAACAATTCCAAAAATTGACCAATCAAAAAATGCTTCGAAATATTTGGCCAATAAAGTGAGCCACAGCCAGAGTCAGCGTTGATTCGCTCATAGTTGGACAGTGTTGAACTTTGAGCGAAGCTTCGCTAGCTACGCATTTTTGTATGAATCGACGGAGTGGGAGGTCTCCGCCAGCGAAGCTTCGGTGCATGAAATTGTACCTTAGGGCTATGGCAGAGAACGAGACGTATCAAGACGTAACTTTCGTAGTCGTAACG
>NW_017295873.1:191484-192520 GCF_001594075.2 Trachymyrmex cornetzi | reverse complement strand
CGCGACACGCGATATCCAATGAGAGTATACCTTTAGAATGAGAACATCGCTAAAGCTGTACACTCATTGGATATCGCGTGTCGCGCGCGACGAACATCGCGCTGGTGTGCCGGAAGCATTGGCTAAGTTTCCACCGAGGGTTTAAACCAGATCAGAATGTAAGAACCAACCAACTACAGTCGAACATCCCCCTGTCGTTCGACTGTAACAGGGGAATACTCGATTGTAGTTGATTGGTTCTTACATTCTAATCTGGTTTAAACCCTCGGTGGAAACTAAGCAGACCTACCACGTAGCATAGAGTCTTGAGTCCTTCTCTAATACAGTCCCTGTTAGACGCCATTTTACTTCAGATTGACGCGACTCTCTTATAGAGACTCTAATCAGTGCCATCAGTCAACGGCCTGGCGTAATCGGTAGCCACACACACAAGCACGAGCCTATGTTTGTGTGTTCACCTTCGGCGCATCGAGAACGAACGAGATAGCGAGAGAACGTCCTTCTCGCTCTAGTCACTTGTTTCAAGCGATCGAAAATGCTTTCTTGGCAATCTCGGCCGTTCAGTGGCGTGTATCAATAAAGCCGTAATCACACTAGCGATTGGCGATTGTGACTGACGATTGAGGATTACTTTTCAACCAATCGGAGCAAAGAAATCGGTGATTTTCAGGCTCTGATTGGTTGAAAAGTAATCCTCAATCGTCAATCACAATCGCCAATCGCTAGTGTGATTACGGCTTAAGGGGTGAGGGGCATTCTAAATAACATACAGGATCCTTAAAAAGTCCAGAAATAGTCAATATTTCGAAAGTAAAGCATTTTTAAGTAAAATATTTCAGACACAAATTGTAAGAATAGATCAAAGATAAAGGCTCTCTAGAAATAATCTGAATAAAAATCTTTCAATGCCTATTAGAGCCGACACAGGATATTATGCGTAATAATCAATTTATTAATGAACAATAAAATTGTATAATTATGACATCAGGTAAACGTTTCGACCCTATTATTTGGGTCCTCTTCAGTACCAAAAAAA
>NW_017295873.1:188809-191118 GCF_001594075.2 Trachymyrmex cornetzi | reverse complement strand
CGTCAGAAGTCACAGTTAGTAATGAGAGATTTCAGAACAAAGTCAAACAGACGAGATACATTTCGTAAATACATCAACAAAACAACACCGATAAATCGAATATTAAAGTGAAACCGGTAAAAGGAGAGAAGTCGGCGCAAATAAACGTACAGTTAAAGCTATAAATAAATTAAACGGATACATACAAAAACTTAAAAAACATAACTGAGATTAATACATAATGTGAGTCAACGCAAGTAAATGTATAGTCAAAATTTAAGTAAATTAATAATAATTAAAAAATGTCAATAAGAATAAAATTAAGTGCAAAGGTCTGAGATTGAAAAACTCAAATAAAAGTACAATCAGAGTTATAAATAAATTAAACTGATACATAACAAAAACTTAAAAAATATATAAATGTGATTAATACATAAGGTGAGTCAACGCAAAAGGAAAAAAATATGTATATTTTTTCAAATTTTTAAGTAAATTAATAAAAATTAAGAAATGTCAATAAGAATAAAATTAAATATAAAGGCCTGAGATTGAAACAATCAAATGAACTTCTTCAAACAATCAAAATTAAACATGTAATCGGTGACAAAAGAGTAAAATGAGGAAACGTCAAGAAGTCGAAAAAAGGCTCTCATACAACGGGTCTAGTTTGTACGTGTCATTCTGTAGATTTAATCCGTAATTTTATTTTTTAGTGTGGATCATTTCTGATAAAATTCTTTTATTCCAAAACTTTTCTTTGTCTAAAATTTTTATGTTGTCCCAGTTAAAGTCATGGGAAGTCTGTAATCTATGTTCGGTAATCTGTAATTACTGATGAATGAGTGATGTTTCTGTTGATATGGTTTCTATGTTCTGACATTCTTACGCCAATACATCTCCCAGTTTGGCCCACATATGAGGCATCACAGTTTTTACAATTTAATCTATAGACCACTTCCGCTTGAGACATTGTTGGTAACATATCTTTCTGTACTCTAATAAAGGAGTTCAGTTTTTTAATACCCCTGTATGCAAACATTAAGCACGGAATTTTGCTAAAAAAACTCTTAATTTTTTCTGAAATAGACGGAATATAAGGGATTACAAAAAATATTTTGTTTTCAAAAGAAGGAGCAGAAGCAGAAGAAGGAATATCATCAGAAGAAATATTTCGGTAGTTAAGTTGTTTGAATCTATTGTATAGTCTCTTTTTAATAGTTGTAAAGATTAGTTTTAGAGGATACCCGTTCCTCAATAATACATCAATAATAAAATCAAAATTTTTTTTAATTGAATTTTGGGTGGGATAGCAAAATTATTCTGTCTATCAAACTCACTATAGTACCAACTTTTTGAGACAGCGGATGACAAGAATAGAAATTCTGACCTGAAAACGTCGGTTTTCTGTACCAATCATTAATAATATGATTACCTTCCTTTATCAGAGTGACATCAAGAAAGTTTATGGAGTCTCCATGAACCTTCCTCCATGGTGAATTTTAGACGAGGATGGTAAGAATTAAATGTGTCTAAAATTTCTTTGTAATCAAAAGATTTGATAATCAACAAAATATCATCAACATATCTTACGTAGAGGGAAGATGCAATTGACAATTTGTTTAGAAAGAGAGTCTCTAGCTCTTGCATGACAATGTCCGCCACAATGGGGGACAGTGGAGACCCCATTGGTAGACCAAATGTCTGTTTATAAAAATTATTATTAAAAGTAAAAAAAACTCGAACCAAGGACCAATTGTAAAGCTTTGAAAAATTCTGATTCAGGAATATTTGTGTTCCGTTTGATAAAACACCATTTAGTTGAAAGAATTTCAATCGCAAGATCAACCGGTACATTGGTAAAGAGAGAAGTGACGTCCAGCGATAAAAAAACCGAAGAGTCACAAACTGTTAAAGATTTAATGACGTCGATCAATTGATAACTGTTATCAATACAGCTCTTCGCGCGTGGTAAGCTGTTATGTAGAATTTTATGTAAAAAAGACGCTAAATTATGAAGGGGACTACCCGTGGAAGAGACAATGACACGTAGCGAAAAGCCCACTTTATGGATCTTTTTTAAGCCATATGCACGTGGCAGTATCTTGTTGGAAGAATATAAATATTTGTATGTAGAGTCAGAAACCAACTCGTGACGCTTCCAACGTTTTAGGAGTGACAAAAGATCAGAAATAATCGCATTAACCGGATTGCGTTTGAGCAAGGTGTACGTTTGGGAATCAGAAAATAGCAACTCCATGTCTAATATAATCAACCTTATCACAAGCCACAACCACATTACCCTTATCAGCATTGGTGAAGATTACACAGGC
>NW_017295873.1:187203-188310 GCF_001594075.2 Trachymyrmex cornetzi | reverse complement strand
AAGCCATTTTCAGCCATATTTGAAATTCAATTAAAATTTTTAATTAAAAATGGCTTATTTGGCTAGATGGCGTAAACGAAAGTAGAAAAAAAAATTTACTTCACTAGCAAAAAATCACAAATATGTCAAAAAACGTCAATTTTGACACATTTAACCTCACTTTTCTCAAAAACATGACGTGATAGAGTAATTCTGCCGCCGGATTCGGATTCAGCGCGAAAAATTACATAAGAAAACATAGTTAAATCCCAATCAACTTTCAACACCTCCAATTTTGCAGGCCTGTGTTATCTGTGGATTATTGTTACAAAAAACCTTTGTTTCGGAATACAGCGAGAGAATGGATTTTTCAATGTCCGTGTATGTGGAATTATTCATATTCTTCAAAAGTGGGAAAACTTTGTTTCTCAACTCTTTAATGTTAGATATTTTGTATCTGAAAAAATTATATTCAAAATCTTTTATGAATTCAATCATAGCCCTCTCAGAATTAAAATTCGGTAAATAAAAGCCCTGACCAAGTTGCAACAACGCCTGTACTTTTTGAGGGATTGTTTGAAGAAGTTCATTTGATTGTTTCAATCTCAGGCCTTTATATTTAATTTTATTCTTATTGACATTTCTTAATTTTTATTAATTTACTTAAAAATTTGAAAAAATATACATATTTTTTTCCTTTTGCGTTGACTCACCTTATGTATTAATCACATTTATATATTTTTTAAGTTTTTGTTATGTATCAGTTTAATTTATTTATAACTCTGATTGTACTTTTATTTGAGTTTTTCAATCTCAGACCTTTGCACTTAATTTTATTCTTATTGACATTTTTTAATTATTATTAATTTACTTAAAATTTGACTATACATTTACTTGCGTTGACTCACATTATGTATTAATCTCAGTTATGTTTTTTAAGTTTTTGTATGTATCCGTTTAATTTTTTTACAGCTTTAACTACGTTTATTTGCGCCGACTTCTCTCCTTTTACCGGTTTCACTTTAATATTCGATTTATCGGTGTTGTTTTGTTGATGTATTTACGAAATGTATCTCGTCTGTTTGACTTTGTTCTGAAATCTCTCATTACTAACTGTGACTTCTGACG
>NW_017295873.1:186513-186826 GCF_001594075.2 Trachymyrmex cornetzi | reverse complement strand
TTTTTTTGGTACTGAAGAGGACCCAAATAATAGGGTCGAAACGTTTACCTGATGTCATAATTATACAATTTTATTGTTCATTAATAAATTGATTATTACGCATAATATCCTGTGTCGGCTCTAATAGGCATTGAAAGATTTTTATACAAATTGTAAGGTTTAAGGGAATCCTAAAGCAAAGCTCGAACTCCGACGAAATCACTAGATGTCGCGCCACGCGCCGCACATCTAGAGACCCTTTACTAGAGACTGATCATTCGGCACACAAATGGCGGCGATAAATCGATAAATCGATTCGATCAGTTGTCGATTT
>NW_017295873.1:178801-185572 GCF_001594075.2 Trachymyrmex cornetzi | reverse complement strand
GACGTAAGCAAGGACATGCGCAAGCTGAACGAGTTTTAGACAATTGATGAGCATACCCTTGTATTTTTATCATGCGCACATCGACATGTCTTTTTATACTACCCCAGCAATATCTCACGCAGCCTATGATACACGCAGTCACACATACGTGTCAATTTTCGTACAACGAATTCGTCGCGATAAAGCGTCTAAATCTAATTCTAAGAACTCGACTTTGTATGTTCGTGTTTGGGAACTATTATTTCGTACGTTCGGGTTGCAAAGCTTTCATATCAAGCAAATGTTGTCACGACTTGACAGCTGAGACGCCATGTTACACTAAGGAATAGTAAAAAATATATCGATTTCGAAATTTTTGATCATTCTCAGCGTAGACTCCATTTCACAAACACGTATTAATGCGTATACTTTAATCCTGGAAAAGGATTTTCCTATCCGTGAGAGAGAAAAAGAGTATTCGTTATACAAAAATTATACGTGTTTAGTCGGTAATACAGATCTTTAGGATCCCCTTAAAATGATGTATTTACTGATCTGATCAGTATAACCTCGAGTGGCATCGCCAACATCAAATCAAGGTTATGTTGATTTTTTAAACAGAACACTTTATTTTCCAGAATGTAATAGCCCGTCAAGAGCTTTTCAAAACACTGTAATAAAGTTATTTTTCATTAAGTACTTTTGGCATTATAAGGCTTGAAAGTTACAGTACCGCCGACATTATCATTACGCAAGGTATCTGACCGATGGCTAAAACCTCTTGAATGTTGTTCAAGGGATCATGTCTTAAATAACATTTGTTAAGCTCATAGTTATTGGAGATTGTTTCTCTTATTTTCATTTTTGCACTGAAAATCCATTTTTACGTAAAAATGAATCTAGTTTATATATTTAATATGAAAATTCCTTGATTATTGACTCGTATGAATAAATCAAAATGTGTTTCAATGCCAAATCGAGTCTAAACACTAGGTATAATTGTGTGTCAAATTCTTTATTGTGTTAAAATATACGTTTCGATCCTTGTATCGGATCCTTATCAATATTTCTTAGTTACTATGTTACGTCAATGTGCTCCCTAGAAGACTACATTATCAAAAGTTATTTACCAGATGGTTTAATTATGAATACAGTTATAAATTAAAATTTATATTCACTTACATGACATAATGTTAGTATGTGTGAAAATTATGCTACTCTTCATGTCTATCGTCAACAGGCAACTGCTCTCGTTTACAATTTAACGATTATGTTATCTTCGGTTTACATGTAATATGCATCGTCAATTATAAATAACAAAGAGATTGAAACCTAAACTTTAGCCAATAAACACTCATATGCTGAGTTCAAATTCTCCGTATCAGTTTGTAAATTCAAGCTGTTTTCTTGTCTACGTATGTGTATCATTTCAGATGTGAGTCTTTTGTTTAAGATTATCTCTTCATCAAGGATTTCTATATCATCCCATTTAAATTCATGCGAATGGTTCAATCTATATTCTGTGATTACAGATTTCTGTTGTGTGTTCCAATTTATGTGATTTTCATGTTCAGAGATTCTAGTTTTTAAAGTTCTACCCGTTTGACCAACGTACGTAGCATTGCAATCCCCACAAGATATCTTATATACCACGTTACTATGTAACATTTTGTTAATTTTATCCTTTTGTACTTTAATAATGCCATTTAACTTATTCATGCCTTTGTAAGCTATTTTAATGTCCTTGTACTTGTTGAATTGATTTTTTATTTTATTAGCTATACTCGATATAAATGGTATCGTGAAATAATTATTTCTGTCATTCGTGCTGTTATTCGCTTGTTCGTCATCATTATTGTTATTGCTATGATTAACTTTATCCAATTTCTTATATATTCTTTTTCTCATTGTGTTGATGATTAGTTGTAATGGATATCCGTTCAAAAGTAAAATTTTTTTTATTTTTTTATAATCTTATCTAAATTATTTTTGTGAAAACTAGGATGAGATAACATCAATACTCTATCGATTAAATTATAAATCACACCTATTTTATGTGTTAGAGGATGTTATGAAAAATAACTAAGATATCCACCCGACGAAGTTGGTTTTTGATACCAATCATAAATGATCTCATTATTATTATTTTTTATTAAAGTTACGTCCAGAAAATTTAATTTATCTTTACCCTCCTCTAACGTAAATTGTAAACGATTATGGTAATTATTAAACTCATTTAAAATGTTCTTTATGTTGTTTTGGTTGGTCGCTAGTGCTATGTCGTCAACATACCTCATATAAAAACTGAGTTTTAACGTCAAACTATTAAGACATTTATATTCCAAGTCTTGCAATACTAGATTAGCTATGATAGGTGATATCGGAGAGCCCATAGGAATGCCAAATGTTTGTCTATAGAAAGTTTATATATTTAAAGATTCAATAAATGTTGCTCATGTATTTTAACTTCTCGGTTTACTTATTTTTGCTTAGCAATCTTGAGCTAGAAAATCTTACATGTTTTAAAATATTTTTTTATTTGTCAATTAGAAAGCAAAATGAGTTCTTTTCTATAGTTGTTGCTTTAAAACTCCCATACACAAATTATTTCAAAAATTATATGAAAATATATTTGACCTAATATACGTTTATTACTAATTTGATTACTTATTTCAGAAAAAAATTACGAAAAATAAAAGAAAAGAAAGCAGGATTCGAACTTGGTATATTCAGCATTCCGATCTGAAATCTTACGACCACACAAATTTCCTGTTATTCGAATCTATGAACGAGGTATATAATGCGTATGAAAAATCATAAACAATTAAAAATCTCGTAAATTGTTACGTTTTGACATAATTTATACTATTTTATACTATTTTAGATTAATAGGAGGGGTATACTATATTACTAAAATTTATTAAAACTTATTTAGAATGCCCATCCCCCCTTATTATTAACACACGCCGAGCGGTCGAGAAAGCATTTTTGGTCGCTTGAAACAAGCGACTAGAGCGAGAAGACCGTTTTCTCGTTATCTTGTTCTTCTTCTTTGCGTCCTCTATTGGATTTTCGATTCACTACAGTGAATCATAATACCACGATTTAGTAGATTCGCAATAGTTAACGAGATATTAATTTCTAAAAGTTGCCGAATAAACAGATAAAATTGATGTATAAAACAATTTTAAGATATTTTTCAGTGTTCTTTGTGAAACATTTTGAAGATGTTTCTTAAAAAACTCTTAAAGATATCTTAAAAGTTGTCCTTTTTATATGTCGATTTTAGACATTTTGTTTAGTGGGTAACTAAAAAAGATATTGCGAAAATTGCAAAATACAGGACTTTTCGATTCAGTTTTTTATTACGAATAGCACTGTACGATTAGGTCGTTATTTAAAAAACATCCTGTATATTGCCACCAATATCATAAGCAAAATCGGATGCCGCTTTCCCCAAAAAAGATGATAACTCAGGCGACGCAATGTGTACCAAATTTATAGCAACATGCGGGAAACTTGCTATCTGGGATGTTGAGTAAGGAGAAAAAATCTTAAGCTCAATTAAATCTCTATAAAATTCGTTTCTGAAATCCAGGAATTTTTCGCCAAAAAAATATAATTTAGATCCTATATTTCAAAGCCGTAACTACAAGAAGGAAACTTTATTCCTACTTACTTTAATCCTATATAGAAAAGCATTAATATAAGCATATCCCGTTATTATTCTAATAATTCTGCATATAGTCTCTCTATGAACTTTACAATTGCATAAAAATGAAAAATCAACTTGAAATAAAAAATCCATATAATATTGACCCGTATTTAAATTCAGATTATCCACAAATCTATCCTGTATTTCCCCATAAACCATCCCATGATTAGCGATAACTTGTTTAGAGTCAACCTTATTATTTAAACATACATAATTTCTGGAAGCGTTCTTAGCCGCTTTAGTCGCAATTTCGTTTCCCCGAATTTGACAGTGTGCAGGGCACCACGCCGGCCCTAGGCAAATTTTCGTGATTATCAATGAAGTCCTGAGGGCCCGGGGATAATTGAAGAACGATAAAATTACTGACAATTATTCAAAATTATGATTATTGACATAAATATTTCGATAATTTATTATTAAGTTCGTGATTTTTTATTTTATAAATGCTGTATAAATAAGTACGCATACTTTTAATATCTTACATATTGCCGAAAAATTACAATTTTTTCTCTGCAGTTATCATCTCTGTTGATAATCAAACTCGGATGATAATATTAAAATCACAATTTTAAATAAAAATCAAGTATTATTAAGTTTTAAACATATATGCATATCTACGAAACTAATAAATCATGAAATTAGTACTGTATTATCAATTTCTTACTTTTAATCACTTAAATTTTAACAGTCACGCGAACTTCCATAAGTGCTGAACGTCTTTAATAGTATCTCGTCGGTACCTTAACTTAGATGCTCTAAGCATCTTTAAATCATTAATTAATGGACTTTCTCTTGCTATCTCGTTCGCTCTCGACACGCCGAAGGTGAAGACATGGACATGAGCTGGTGCTTAAGCTTGTGCTTATGGCTACCGGTTTCGTCAAGCCGCAGTCTGATTCTGTAGCACCACTGTCAATCTTGGCTGAGTACTAGGAGATTCTAAAAGCCTTAAAGCCCCTTGGCACATAGGAAAACTTAAGACGTAAGACTTAAGCAGTAAGGAAATCAACATGTTGGATTCGCTATTGCTTACGTATGGTTTTACGGTCTCTATTGTGATTGGTCGATTCACTTACTGCTAAGTCTTACCCCTTAAGTTTTTTTATGTGCCATGGCCTTTAGCAAAAAGCTGACTTATAATATATCTGACAGTATCAGATTATATGATTTAAGTCTTATGTCTTTAGTAAGTCCGGATCAACAATGGGTGTTTTAAGCTTTAAGCCATAAGAAATTGACCAATTACAGTCAAATACGAAGAGAATAATTGATTGTGATTTGTCCATTTATGGCTTAAGGCTTAAGAACCTATTGTAGATCCGGGGTAAGGCCCTAAGACTTCTTGTATCTATACACTTTTAGTTCAGATTTACAATAGGTTTTTAAGCCATAAAAAATGGACGAATCATAGTCAATTATTCTCCTCGCATTCGACTGTAATTGGTCAATTTTTACGGCTTATGCCCATTTTCACCAATGTAGATTAACTTTAATCTCGGTTCAACTTACTCTTTGTCTTTTTTTAATATTTGGAACTAGAAAAAGACGAAGAGTAAGTTGAACCGAGATTAAAGTTAATTTACATTGGTGGAAACGAGCATTAGTCAATCTTAAATGTAAGAATCGACTATGAAATTTAGAAAGAAAAGATTCAGTACCAACTTCACGACGCGAAGCAGGTCAGCATTCATAGTTGATTCTTACATTTAAAAGTGTCTTAAGTACAATCTTAAGATGTCGTAAGTCAATCCGAGGACTGTATTAACATCTTAAGATATATTTAAAATAGTTTTAAAATAAAACCGACTATGAATATCGTCTCATGTTTAGCGTTTCACAGTTCGCTTCTTTCTTATGAACAGTCCTAGATGGCGAAGGCAGAGATTTAGAAAGAGACGCTGTCCAACTGCACACACCATGTTATCTCTTCCATCATGAACACGATGGTACGCGCACGTACCTCCCCTCCCCCCTCTCTCTCCGTTCCTCTCCCCTCTCCTCCCTCCCCCCTCCCTCTCTTCCTCCCTCCTCTCTCCCTCCCTCCATCCCTCTCTTCCTCCCTCTTCTCTCCCTCTCTCTCTTCCTCCCCGCTCCCTCCCTCTCCATCCTCCCCTCCCTCTTTCTCTGTCTCTAATAACATCTCCCTAAACTCACCACATGGAGAAAAAAAATTTTACATTTCAAATTATTATAATGTAGTAGTAGCTGCGGTCTTTATGTAAATTATGAGTTCAAATGCTATAGTTATTTTTTTTAAAAACAATAATATAATGTAATTTTTACACTTTTTCATAGTAAAAATTTTTTATTACAAAATCAAATATACCTAGCAAATTTTGTTTTCGTATAATAGTAAAAATTAACTTTTCATGTTAGAATATGGTTTAACAAAATAATTACTTTATTTACGTGATAAAAATTAGTATTACCATAGTAAAAGTTAAGTCGGAATCATGTTGTGAAAGTCGAAAATACAAGACATAGTAAAATGTAATTTAAAATTGTGTATTAAAACTTAATATAAGATTTTCTCCGTGCATGAATGTAGTGCTGCCATATGGTGGATGAAATGTGCATGTAAACTCTGCATGAAATGTGCAACATTCGATGCAAAATTAAATGCATATAAAATAATAAATAAGTATTTACAAAACATTGAAAAATGAATTTATTAACCTCATTTTACAGAAGGCGACGTTGAGTATATTGATAATAAATTTAATATGGCAGCACTACATTTAAACTCCATCCAATCAGAGAAATTATGATCACGTGACATTGCGCATCTCAGTTGTACTATAGGATCTCTAATAAATCCGTATTAATTGCGATGGAATTTGATTGTGACCGCGTGCAATGTTTTCTTCTTTGTAGTAATTCTCAGTTGTCGAACAATTAATCGACAGTAATTAATAGCAGTGAACCAATTCGTTTGTAAAAATCAAACAAGTGCGTGAATAAATTTGTGTATGTATTAACACCAGGGAATGGAAGTAACTCGTTACTTGTAACGAAGTTACAGTTACAAGTTACTTTTTTGGTAACTTTACTAGTAACTGCGTTACTTTTTTTCTTTG
>NW_017295873.1:167741-178401 GCF_001594075.2 Trachymyrmex cornetzi | reverse complement strand
TGTGGACGTTTACAACTATTATAGTGAATCTCAAAATTATCCAGTATAATAGTTATAATTTTACACAATTTTTTACAATGCGCTTGAGACTAAAGAAGCCTCTAGGCCAGTCCGCTGTGATTGTTGGTCGTCGATTTAAAAAAAAGTAACGGAAAAGTAACGAAAAGTTACTTTCTCAAGTAACGGTAACTGTAACGAGTTACTTTTAAAATCGGTAACTAGTAACGATAACTTGTTACTTTTTCTACTCGGTAACGAGTAACTGTAACTTGTTACTTTTAAAAAGTAACTTTCCATTCCCTGATTAATACGTATATAATACAATTTATAAAAGAAGAAAAAACTTCTAATTATTAATTACTGTATGCAATGTGTTTATTTTTTGGAATTAATTTTCAGTCGTTACATAATTAATCAGTAGTGATTAATAATAACACTCTAATAAATTCGTTTATAAATCGATCAAGTGTGCGTGAAACATTATATGTGGTACAATTGATGTAAAAGACAAAAATTCTTGTAAACGTGATATGTGATACAGTTAATGTGAAAAACAAAAATTTGTTATTTAGTAAGAATTTATGAAAATCTCGTTGGAATTCACGATGATGAAATTATCTTGCATTTTTCTAGCTCGGCGACGATATGAAGACATTTCTACATAGGAAAGAGAGGGGGGGAGAGAGAGAGAGAGGGGGGGGGGAGAGAGAGAGAGAGAGAGAGACTGTGCGCGCGCGCGTGTATGTGTGTGTGTGAGGGAAGGGAGAGAGAAACCGTGTACACCCAAGGACTTCAATTCCATGATATAAACACAAGGGTATGCTCATCCCATGGAACCCCCTGTGCATCGCAACCAGTTTACGTTACATTAGGCTACTTTCGGATGCTTTCGGAAGCTTTCGGACTCTGAGTGCTCAATTAATATGAAATAACCCATGCTCCTATGTAATAATGAAAATTGTTGATAAAGTATAAATGTTATTGTACAATAATAAAAAAGACAACCGGATAAACGTCGAGTGCCTATTTCTGCGATGCTTGATTCCAACTACCTGAAGACGAGTTCTGGGTATAATCTATCGCATGCTCATTTTTCGCGCACGCTGGCTGTGTTTGTTTGTATTTTAGAAACACATTAAATAAAGTTTTTTAATTGCAATACTGATATACTTTGCGTTTTACTGGGCATTTCTCGGGGCATTTCATATTAGAAGCACAATTTTTTAACTTTGCGATTTGCTCACTTTTTACAAATTCCTTTAATTTAAAAAAAATGGAATTTGAATTAAATTTTATATATCTTAAATATTTTATATATCTTAAAGACTTAAAAATTTTATATCTTAGCTTATTAAATTCCCTTCAAAATGACCTATTATTTCTTTAAATTCTGTCTATAGACTTCTAGCATTTACCCAAAATGAACTCGGTATCTCATAGAGGCCTTTCTTCTATGTTTATATGACTATGTAAGTTCGTGTGGACATATCCTTAGATAAAAGAAGAAACTAAGGAGAATTCAAATGTAGAACAGAGTTTAATAAAATTAACTAAAAAGTGAAAGAAACTTGGAAAAATCAAAACGAAGAGAAAGAATTAAAGTATTTGCTTTCATTTAGAATTATACTTTTAACATCAATTAAGAAAATGCTTTAAACCGCTGTATAGAAACGGATTATTTTTACATTAGGAATTCAGAACACCAATATGAAAAAATGAATAAAAGACAAAAAATATGCCATGCATATCCATAATCTGTCAATAACATAACATATTTTTATTTTATATATCATTCAAATGGAAATTACCAAGAAATTTAAAAAAATAGAAAATTATGATTCTAATATGCTAAGAATATGGATGTTCAACTGTACTAACACAAAAAAATGTATATATGGATATGATTGATTCGTAACTAGCGTAATATCAGTATTGATTGTTCGCTTGTTGTGCGCCTAATTCCAAAATTACGATCGAAAATCAAAAATTGAATATGAAGTAAATCATACAGAGATGTGGCAATTATAAGATATTTTGTATAAATATATAACACAGTTCAACACAAAATTCTCTGTCTTAGCTTTCCTCTTCGAAATATACGTCTTTCTTATATTACATAGTATACAAAAAGTCTAAAATTCAAGCAGCCACAACTTGATGAAAATAAGCTGTACGATCATAAACTTCCGGTACAAAATTTTTCATGAATATATATAAACATTTATAAACATACACAATTATATATGAAATATGTCCATACATTAATAATTTTGACAGTTAAATAATAATACATTCTTCCTTTTTTTGTAAAATTACTTTTCAGTTTAATAAAGATAATAATAATAATGAAAAGACATTTCACATTAAAAACAATTAAAAGGATAATTTTCGCATTATTTGTTTTAAAAGAAATCAAGTTTGAAAAAATACCAAAAAATTGCTCATATGTAATTGTATCTAAAATTATATATAATATATAACTATTAATTATGTATGAGAGCAAATTTTTGTTACATTTCTCCAAACTTGATTTTTTCTAAAACAAACAATACAAAAATTATCCTTTCAATTATTTTTTATGTTTTCGTATTATTATAATAT
The DNA here is from genome assembly GCF_001594075.2 of Trachymyrmex cornetzi. Taxonomy (NCBI): domain Eukaryota; kingdom Metazoa; phylum Arthropoda; class Insecta; order Hymenoptera; family Formicidae; genus Trachymyrmex; species Trachymyrmex cornetzi. The sequence continues at coordinate 175,800 of NW_017295873.1, read as the reverse complement.
TATTATTTTTACTACACTAAATAGTAATTTTATAAAAGAAAGAAGGATGTATGAACGTGTATAGACATATTTCATATATAATTACATATGTTTATGAATATTTATATGTATATGTTTGTGTATGGCATATTTATACATGTTCATGCATGAAAAATTTTTTACTGGACTAAAATTTATTTGAAAGCTTTTTTAAATTGTATTTTTAGATATTATTGACTTTATTTAGAAATGAATTTTTCTTTTGTCATAAAAAAAACTATTGAAAATGGTAAAAAACACTAATTTTTATCTATTTTATCTCAATTTATTCAAAATTTTGACATCCTACATAAATTCTGACGATGGTATCGCGAATCAGTGTAAAAAGATCTGTAGGATATATATTATGGCACTTCGGAGAGAAAAAACATTTTTTTTCGAACTGTGTAACTATTGAAAACGAGAAAATAGATAAGTAAAAGATTGAAATGGTTAGGTAGATAAATAAATATTTAAAAAGAGTTAAAAAGCTGGATAGATTACAGATAAAGCTTTTATTGTGATACATCGATAAGGGAACAGCTTAATTTATGCATCTGTCTCAAGTATCCTACATCAAATATTCAGATCTAATAGATGCTAATAGTATAAAGACTTAGTACACTCGCACGGAATGCTAGAGATCCGGGTTAAACTCCTGGCCAAAGTAATATTTGTCGCAATAAATAAATTTAGTTACAGATTTTCAGCATATTAAGATCTCTTTAAATGTCTATTGAGCATCAAATTTAATTGTGATATTATTACAACAGTTTAGCTACAATTTTAAATCCGAAAAAATTAATTCTGCGCGCAGTTCAAATGACTACAGTATATGGCCCGTATTCAGAATGCGCTTTTATCGATAAAAACACGCTTTTATCTCTGAAATTTTATAGTATGCGTAACGTAAATTATAGCATGCTAGCGCACTAACATCGTTGTAAGCGCGTTCTGAATACGGGCCCATATGTATGCACGTACATAATATACAGGGTTTATAAAGTCTGTTACTACCCGTATATTTTGGAAACGATTCGAAATTACGAAAAACTGCGAAATACCGTGTTCGAGCATTATGAGAGTTTACTCTTTTAAAAGGATCGAGGAGGTTGCCTCCTCAAGGGGGTGCCGCAGGGGCACCAACTTAAAAATTTTTAATGAAAGCCTCCCTGCCCCCTATTGAAGCGTATCATTTGAAAGGGCATTAGAAAAGAAAGTTCTTGGTTCAATACAGAGGTCGATACATTGATCTGTTCGAGAGATATTCAATTTCAAAGTTTGAAAAATTCTATTTGGTTCTTACCTTCAATATATGTTGGATTTATTGCAGTAACTGTTCGAAATGAGCACTATTCACTTCTTGGCAGTCAAAAAATCGATCTATAATGAAGAGTAACAGGGATCCAAAATTGCAAAACGTTCTATCTAAGTTAACTGCGCGAACTATCAATGTTCAAAGCATTTTCAACCAATTTATACTGTGTAGGGGAAGTCTGGGCAAAGCGAACGCCCAGACAAAGCGAATATTTTTTATTTTCGCTTATCTATCTGAGATAATGCCATGAGTCTCTAATTGTTGAAGGAATGGCCGACTGGCGACGCCATGAAAGTGCGAAACAATACATGATTGCGCTCGTTTGTGTTTCATAGAGAAATAAAAGAAATTGTGTGTTTTTTTGTGATTTTCGTTAAGATACATAGCTTAATTATTAGCAGTAATTGTTTCTTAATTAGTGTGAATGATTTTTTATAAGAATTCTCTGTCTTTGAATATGTACTCAAGGTTAAAATTTTTCATTTGTTGCTTAAACTTATTCTAACCTTTCCAAGTTCAAGTAGGTTCTTTGGGTAAAGTGAATAGCCCATTCTCTTTACTCGATATGTGACTACATTGAAAATACTAGGAAGACAGAGGGACAAACGAAGGAACAGAGGTTCACTCTTTCGAATGAAGGCACATGATTATTTACATCTCACTTTAATTTTTTTTCGCAGTATAATGTGTGCTCTGAAGAATACACCGACCCACCCGTCCGAAGACTAGATCCAGTGCAGTCAGTACACCAATGGACTTATGAATTGATCTTGTCATTGAAGCACCTATTATAATGTTCAAAGTCTTTGACGAATTCGTGCACAAAGGGTTGATGAATTTGTGCACAAAGGACTTTGACAAAGGATTTTCTGTGCTCGAATTCATCAAAGACTTTTCCACACAAAATACACAAAGACAACATCCTATTTAGAATTATTATGTCGTCTATCCTGTAACACAGTCTCATATCCTGTTGCATTATTTTTTCACTATTATTGCGCCAAGCATTAAAAAAATTCTAAGATAAGCACATGACAGTTTTGAGGTTTATAAGACACTGAATGGAACAGAAATTGTTAACTTTGTATTGATCTCACTGGATGTAATATCAACAAATCTGCTTTTATAACTCGATTTAGATGCTTGAATAGATTGAATCCCTTTATTAAAGTACATAAGGATAAATTTGACAAATGTTCCACTCAAAATATAGTCTACAAAATAAGCTGTAATAACTGCAAAGCCTCGTATGTTGAGCAGACGAAGAGACAGCTTAAAACTCGCATTAAAGAACATAAAAAGCAATATTGATAATGATCCATCGAGACATACAATTATCACAGAACACATATTAAATTATAATCATACTTTTAATTGGAAAGATACAAAAATTTTGGCTATTAAACCTAATTACAATAAAAGAATGATTTCAGAAATGTTACATATTAAAGAAAAAGATAGAGACATAAATTCACAAAAAGATACAGAGCGTCTTGATGAGTCTTATTGTTATTTATTACAAACAAATAATAACAATCTTAATATTGGCTCTCTCTTGTCTATTCCCGTACCGGCCTTTTCATTTGAATTTGTGCGTTTGACTGAGCTGGAATGGTTTACGTTGACTCCTTAGGTTTTGATGTAAGTTCTTGATTTCTATTTCTACAAAATTAACCGTTTCTTAATAATCAGAGTTTGGCGAAAGCGGGCACAACTTCTGATTGGTTCTTCACCTTGATTCACTCGGTATTCTTCGGATAGCTTCGTATATTATCGGAAAACGAATGCAAAGAAAAAAAAAGAGATAGATAGTTACAAGCACACGAGTAAAACCTGTGTCAAAGAGGTTAGAAATCTTTCCGGGATCCCGGACAAAGAGAAAATTAACAAATTACAATTGCACAATTCGGCCAATTGATCAACTTGATTAGTTGCTCCAGGCATTGTTGTCACGTATTGCTTGTATTCTAATACTTTTTGCGCATGCATTTATACGAGAAAGTAATATCTGTTATCTCTTTCTATCCGCCATTTTTGATCCACGTTCGTCAAACTCTGATTATGGGATCTCCAGTTAAAAAGTTATTGCAAAAAAAATTTGAAAAATGATGTCTCTTTTCTATTACATGAAACAGAAATTAGTAAAACTTTCTCAATGCCTGGAGCAACTAATCAGAGTCAACATATATCAAGGTCAAGGTCATCAGAGCTGGGTTCCTGGAACTAAATAATTACCAGTTACTGCAATAAATCCAACACCACATATTAAAAGTAAGAACAAATAGAATTTTTCAAACTTTGACACTGAATAACTCCCGAACGTGTCAATGTATCATCCTCCACATTGAATCAAAAACTTTCTTTTTTATGCCCTTTCAAATGGTATGCTACAATAGGGAGGATTCCATTTGAAATTTTTAAGTTGGGCCTCCTGGGGCACTCCTTTGGAGGGCAATTTCCTCGACCCCTTTAAAAGAACAATCCCTCGAAATGATCGAACACGTATTTCGCGGTTTTTCAAAATTTTGAACAGTTTCCAAAATATAGAAGTGGTAACAGACTTTATAGACATCCTGTATACACGTAGAATTATTTAAGCATTAAAGATCCAGCATCAACCGTTATGGACCTGTTTCCTATTGGTTGTTTTCACATGTACGGTTCAATCTAATTCATAGGGAGCATTTATATAAGCTGTTACCGTATGCCGTGTGCCGTAATCTGTAAAAATTGACCAATCATCTTCAAGTATTCTTTTTATAGTCGAATGAGAGCAGAATATTTGACTGTGATTAGTCAAATCTTACAGATTACGATATACGGCATACGGTTACAAAAAATATAAACACTCCCTAAAGCGGGGAGCACAAACTCTTGCATAACCCATAACATATAAGACATAAGAAATCCAACCAATTAGAGTTCTTTATTTCATGGAAAAGAAGTAGTAGGGGAGGCCGAGAGGCTAAATGTGGATTTACTCGAGCGTCGTGGGGACCTATTGGATTGTGAAGATTAGATGCTAAAAAGAAAAAAAGGTTATATGATGTATGCAGTTTCAGTGATGGGGGGAACGTGTACAGGCTTTCAAAAAAACAGTGAAAATGAAATACTCGAGCGTGTCAGATATTAATAGTGTAAGAGACCCATGTGTTTCTGATAACGGATAAACATTAATCTGACGGTTTGCGTGGTGGGGTTAGCTGTAGGAAGGGGTCAAAAAAAGGGGGAAAAAAATTTCCTCGAGCGCGTCAGATTTTCATAGGGGATGTTAATTGGACCCTAAAGAAGCTCCTATTCAAAAAACTGACGATTTGGACGCGACCGAGAGTCATGGCCGATTTTTGAAAATGCAAAAAAAAATCGTGACCTTGAAATACTCGAGCACGTCAGATTAAGATACAGAGGGTTCAGTTTGATGTCCTGGACGTGCTGACCCATAATCTGACGATTATGTGGAGGGATTTCATTAATCTGTCGGTTTGAAAAATTTTTTTTCCATTAATCTTGTACAGACTGTATGTTCGAAATCCAAAAAACATGTTTTCGATGTATTTTTGCCTCCTGATTATGAATATGACAACAGAAATTGGCGCTCGGCCATATCGTCGCCGCTATTTTGAAAAAACATCCTAAAAACTTGATTTTTTAAAATTTTTCTGCATTTATTTTGAAAGATACAAATGTGCTGAAAAAATGGTTGAACAAAAAATGCAGAGCCACACGGAAAAAATGAAATGCTTGAATCTACTATTCAAATAATAAGATAATGTTCCAACGAATTTTTGTAGTTGATTTTACTATCCAAATAGTAGCTTCAACAAAGTAGATAGTGCAGCTTACTATGTTAATAGTAAAACCAACTAAAAAACGTTCGTTGGCGCATATCTTACTATTTAGATGGTAGATTCAACAATTTCGTTTTTTCCGTGCAGGAAATTCTGGGAAGATGCATGTATATACAAATTATATACACCGTTCTCATATTTGTGGTTGAAACCATATACATTAAGAACAAGTTAAAATAACCGATACATAAGTAACCTAGAAGTCCCTTAGTCTTCATCGTCAGTGGTAAATTCATCATCTTCATATTCAAAGATCGATTCGATTTCGAAAGGAAGAGACGCGCGGAGCGGGAAGTACACAGTTCTCAGCCGCTGCGCGCACCGCACTTTATTAATGATTTTAGCCACTTCGGCTTGTGTAAATCGTCAGATTATATTATTCCCGTGATCCTTGATTAATTTCCTTCAAAATAAAAAAAAATTTAACCGCGCTCGAGAAAATCCATGTCACGTTTTTTTTTGCAACTTTGTGACTCTCCCATTTCCTTACGTCACGCTGAAATCGTCAGATTATTGAAATGTACACTTTTCTACATGTAATTAACACACCATACTTTAATCTGACGCGCTCGAGTTTTTTGAACGATCGATTTTTTTTTACTAATCTGACGGGCTCCCTTGGACCCCCGGCTCTATATAGAGGTTTAATATTTGGTGGGGGGTACTTATTAGGGTGCAGCTTTCCCCCTTTATGTTATTCTGACGCGCTCGAGTAAATCCCAAAATCCCCGGTTGGCCTCCCCTACTAAAGGAAACAAAGTATTACATATGTACTTTGATACATTTTCTTATGCATTACGCGTCATACAAGAGTCTGTGTTTTCCGCTTTATTGTTCTATTAGATATTGTTGAAAAAGTCGAAAACGAAGAGCATCAGAGCATACATACTATTTATCACGGCACGACGCAACGCTGTGTGTATATCTAAGTAAAATTGCCGCCATTAGCATAATAATAAGTGAATAATGTAAAATGCTATAAACTTTACTTACTTTGTAAAAGGATATGTCACTATGTATGCATTCAAAACAACAATCGCTCACTGAGTGCTCAATAAGCGGTTGTCGTTCTGAATACACCCTATGACAAACGCAAAAGGAAAGAAAAAAACGATTGATTTAAATGTGATGTACACCACATACGGAAAAAGATTCTACTTTGACATTACTGAAAGTAATAATACGCTATATGCATTGCAATTTCTCTTTGACCGGATAATTATGTCATTACGATATATGTCAAACATCATCGACTAATCCAGAATCTATTGTATATATAGTTTTCGTACTATTTTAAATACAACATCGCTATGCTACACTATTATATTATCACTATTACTATTTTTATAACTTCGCAACTAGTATAACATTATATTACTATAGTTGCTATTTTAATATTTAACGCTACTACTGTTACTATTATTACAAATAACTATTGTAATAGGTATTGCAAATGCAGGGTTGGCAACGTTACCTTATAAAAATAACTCGTCGCACGTTAGTTACCATTACCATTCTTTTTCCTAATAAGTAACTCGTTATCGTTACTCCTTATTGATTTGCAAAAATAACTCGTTACCGCTACCCTCACTTAAAATGTAACGAGTGGTTACTTTTGCGTTATTTGTTTTTCTTGACATTAATAGAATATTATAATATTTTTCATTGGCAGAACTCAGTGCACATTAAAGTCGTTGTACACTACACTAATCTGAATGTAAAAATGAGATATCTCAATTAATAAAATGCCTAAAGTATATCAAATATCATAATAAAATGTGTTGAGGATTTCGTGATTTAACTCGTTTCTATATTTTTATTAAATATACATCTTTACATCATTAGTATACAACGGCTTTAAAGTTCATTGATTGCGCACTAGTTCTGCCAATGAAAAATGCTACTATTGGTTACTAGGTGCTTGAATTAATTCTCGCTGTTTTTGCTACAAAAATTCATGTTTATTTCATCAAAAAGGTACCTGATATTTTATTCACAATATTGTCTATCGAAAGCAACAACCTTTTCCGATTTTTCGGATAACAAATGAATTCCGCGGTAGAAAAATTCAGGTTCTTTCGAAGCGATCCAGTCATCAAGCTATTTTTTTTATATCTTCGAAATAACTGAAGTGCTGCTCAGAAAGGCCATGCTACATCGACCGAAATAAATGGTAATCTGAAGAAGCAACGTCTGGTGAATAGGGCGGGTGGGATAAGACATCCCATCCAAGTGCCTTCAAAATTTCGGGGTAATCCCGATTGATCACGGCTCGATTGGACACCACCAATTACAGCGACCGGTGCTTAGAAGCTTTGTAGTCTCAAGCGCTGTGAGTGGCTCGTGTCCAATTGAGCCGTGTCCAACTGGGTGCCACCAAAAATTTCCTTCACTGATTCTGCAACATGTGGTCTAGTGTTGTCATGAAGAAGAATAACTTTGTTACGTCTTTTGGCATATTGCGGGCGTTTTTCTTCGTGCTCGATTCAAATTGAGTAATTGACGTCGGTAGCGTTCAACATTGATAGTTTGACTCAATTGCAATAACTCATAGTACACTACCACACAGAACACATCATCCATTAGACGTCCACATGACCTCTATAACTCCATGCGACATCTATTTCTACGATGGAAGTCACATAGATGTCCATTAGAGATTTACAATAGATGTTCATTATAGATTTACGATATATGATCCACTAAAAATCCACGATGGACGCGTCCATTAGATAGACTAATATTTACATTTTATTATGAAATTAATATTTTCAACTGACTTCATAATCATACTCTACAAAAAATTTAAAATACTATATATATATGTATACATCATATTTCAATATATACATATACAGGGTGTTTGGCGACTACC
>NW_017295873.1:165141-167064 GCF_001594075.2 Trachymyrmex cornetzi | reverse complement strand
AGAAGAATAATAGACTGACGTTTATTATAAATATGAAAAAAATGTCATTACTTTTTAAAACTCAAATTAATAAAAAATGTGTCGGAATAATAAAATAATCACGGAAGATAAGTTAACAACACAATATAATTGCGTTAAGTGTACCATATGTGAACAATAAGAACTGTGTGTATCGATAGTGGCATAATGGATAAAGCACGAGACTCATAATCTTGAGATCCCAGGTTCAAAACCCGATAAGTGAAAAAGATTAAAATATGTTATAATTAAAAATTTAAATTTATATTAATAAAATTAGTTGTCTAAGGTTGTAGGCACCGTTGATAAAAAAAATTAATTAAAAAATAAATTTAAAAAAGATTCTATATTTTTTCTAATTTTGTTTAAATAATTTAACATTAAAAAACGTTTTTAACGTTAAAAAAATGTTTCTTCAAACGTTAAAATAAACGTTTTTTTAATCAAAAAAAGATAACTTAACCCATTATTTTTAAAAACATTGTCTGCTGATTGGGTCAACATCTGCTGGAGCTCTATAATTCATCTATAGATGATCATTTAACATCGTTTGAAACCCTAGACAAGCTCTGTGAAACATCTACAATTGATCCATATAACGTCTATTAGACATTTTTTAATACATCTAATGGAGGTTTTATCAATGTATAAAATGCGGAACTCTGAATTTCTAATAGACGTCCACTAGAAGTTTCGCGGACGTCTAATGGAGGTTTCGAATTTCCATGATGGATATTTAATGGACGTCTAATAGATGTTTCTGTTCTGTATGGGTACACTCCGATTTGATCCCACCAAATGCACTGCATAACCTTCTTTCCATGAATATTCTGTTTTGGCGTTCATGTTGATGGTTCGCCGGGACGCATCCATGATTTCTTGCGCTTAGGATTGTTGCAACAAATCCATTTTTCATCGTCAGTCACAATTTGATGCAAAAACGACTTCCATTTTTATCTTTGAAGCAGCACAAACGGCTAAACGTTTCGCAAAATTTCTCTTTCTCTCAATTCATGTGGGATTTTCTAGCTTCTGGATCATTCCCATTGCTTTTAAACATTTACTAACGGTTGATTCATCGACATTTAATGTTTCCGACAACTCTTTGAGCATCTGACATGAATCTTCTTGAAGTAATGCCTCTAAGGGACCGATTCTGTAACTCTTAACGGCAGTCGTTGATGTCATTGCGCAGCTTTTTTACTCTATATAATATCTGCGTACCGACATCAATTGTCGTTAAGAGTTACAGAATCGGCACCTAATTCTCCATCTTCAGATTTTTTCGTCTGACCAGGGCGCTCTTTGTCATTTTCATCAATTTCATTGTTTTCGAATCTTCTAAATCAGTCTCTGCAAGTTGTTTCAGATAGGGCATGCTCCCCATAAGCCTCCACTAGCAAACGATGACTTTCAACAGCAGATTTCTTGAGATTAAAACAGAAAAGTAATGCTTCCCGCAAATGATCTTGTTTTGGTACAAAACCCGACATTTTTAATGCGATAAAAAATTATGTTCTTTGCATCCGATCAAATGTTACATACTGATTATTAAAGCCTATTGACAATACTTTCATATGCATCAGCAGTCTCTTTCGGCCATGTTAAAATAGCACAAATACTGATCGGTCAACAGAATTGATTCAAGCACCTAATATATGCAGATTTTTTCGGTAAATATTCCAAAGAGAAATCAAAATTCTATCTTTTAGTAAAGGAATACAGCTAAAAAACTGATATATGTATATATACAGGGTGGACCATCTGAAGTGATCCAGTCAAATATCTCGAAAACTAGTAGGGATGGAGAAAAATGTTTCGTATGAAAAGTTTAGGGTTACACGGGGGAAGTATGGTACTGACCTTGAAAAATCCTTGGAAGGTCATTTTGAAGGTCATTCAGGG
>NW_017295873.1:163756-164048 GCF_001594075.2 Trachymyrmex cornetzi | reverse complement strand
ATGACCTTCAAAATGACCTTCCAAGGATTTTTCAAGGTCAGTACCATACTTCCCCCGTGTAACCCTAAACTTTTCATACGAAACATTTTTCTCTATCCTTACTAGTTTTCGAGATATTTGACTGGATCACTTCAGATGGTCCACCCTGTATATATGTATATATATCTCAATTAATACTATAATGTAACTGCCTATTACGGTCCAAGCTGGATCTTTGTTGCTTTAAATAATTCAATCTTGAATTACTAATATATCCTATATATGTACTTGCATATATACCATATTGTAGTCT
>NW_017295873.1:162652-163605 GCF_001594075.2 Trachymyrmex cornetzi | reverse complement strand
AAAAATTGCTTGTCAATTTAATTCGCGATTACTAGAGTAGTTTTAATTGCGTTTATTTAGTCCGGAAAAACAATTCGGCGCGCAGTTTGAAAAAGACTACAATATGGTATATATGCAAGTACATATATAGGATATATTAGTAATTCAAGATTGAATTATTTAAAGCAACAAAGATCCAGCTCGGATCGTAATAGGCAGTTACATTATAGTATTAATTGAGTTTTTCAAATATACGGTCAAAATATAAAATACATTATATATATATCTCTACTAAAAGATGATATATATACTCACATGGCACGTAACATCACAGCTATATAATTTTTCCATTGCAACATTACAGTAAAATGTCGCTGAAATATTATTGAGATGTATAGTTATATTACAATGTCTGCGAAAATGAATCACAGGAATATTACTGAGACATATCGCAGAAATATCACTGTAATATTATGTAATATTTCTATGATATTTATGTAATGTTTATATTTATTGGGAAAAATTAAAACATTGTAAAGAATTTTTTTTTAAATTTATTGAATTTATATATTTAATGTTATTTTAAAAGTTATTCCATATGATATTAATTAGGAAATAATACTGATTGTAATACAATATAACTATTATATAATATTATAATAAAGTGAAAAAGTTATAATTGACTAAATATTACTTATAAAATTATGTGTGCGTATAATTTTGTGTATATTTTAATAATGTCTTAATGACTATTAGGCCACAAGAATAAACCACGCGAGAGCATAATAATAAGAACAATTATATTTGAAAGGAATGTGATAAAGTAAATATGATAAAATTTGTAACCGTACTCGCGAGCAACGGCACAACTTCGTCGCGCGTTCTTGGTACTCAAAAGTACGCAAAAGTATCTTCTCTCCCTCGGTAGCAGAATTTTGCGACAGCCAGGCGGTTTTTCGGCCAAAATTGTAATT
>NW_017295873.1:162332-162591 GCF_001594075.2 Trachymyrmex cornetzi | reverse complement strand
TCCTCACTTTTGCCCGTAACCGATTCGCGACGGCAGGGGGTGGGTCACAAGAGGTGTGGGAAATTTGTCGGAGGGCGAGAGAGATAGGCCACATTTTATACATTGATTGTTTTATTTCTGACGTTAATAAAACAAAAGCGTTATTAATTATAATGTCACTCTGCTACTTAAGGGGATGCTAAACCGATTACCCAACTCAATCAAGGTCGATAGTACAGACTTTTTTAATTCCAATTTCGATAATAGTGGCGACATCTTT
>NW_017295873.1:151580-162178 GCF_001594075.2 Trachymyrmex cornetzi | reverse complement strand
CTACTACTACACGGAATTTCGGCTAATATATATCCGAGGTGACAACTGTGCGAGCCAAAAATAAGTAAATTTTATAATTTTTTTTCGATTTTCTCATAAAATCCAGTGTAGCAAACATCCTCTGTGTGCGTACTATAATTTAAGTAATAATACTTTTGCAATCCGTACATCCAATACGGAGAAATCCCACCGAATAGGAATGTGGTAAAACAGGGGGGCTTTAGCATCGCCTTAAGACGTCATATTGCCACAATATTATTGTGATATTTCAATATTGGTTACCAACGTGTAATACTTCAATGATATTTCTGTGAGATTACATTGTAGTATGTGATATTTTTAGTATATTGCAATATTACTGCGGTATTACGTGCTATGTGGGTATATGCATGCGTGCGTGCATGCGTACGTGTATACGCTCTAATTACGATTAAAACTTTTATGTTAGATCCAAATTCCCACCCGAGTGTCACTCGTTGTTTACCAAACGTTAAACAAGGATGACAACACATCCGGAGAACCCAGATGGAAATCCGAACACGCCCTTACGTGGCCAGAAATAAAGTAACGGTAAAAGTAACTAGTGAAATCGTTACTATTACTCCCAAAATATAACTGCGTTGAACGTTACTTAGAAAAAAATGTAACGTCGTTACCCATTCGTTACCGAAAAAAGTTACTTGTAACAGTAACAACGTTACAAATAACGCGTTACTTGCCAACTCTGTGCAAATTAATGTTAAGCGAGAGACGAAGTTTGGAGCTCCTTCTAGGCGAATACTATTTGTACTTATCGAATTACACTTATTATTGTCTAGTAATATAAAAAAAAACCAGCAGACCAAGAAAAATGTAAACGTTATATATAACATATTTCGATAATTGCAGCGATTACTCGAGGTCCATTAGATTGCTGTAATATTATAAGAATATATCTTGCTACATCATTATTGAGTTGTTGAATATGTGTAAATAATGTTTGAAAATATGCCAACTGCTAACACAAAATATAAGTACTCGCGCGTACTAGTGGTTGCCTGGTGTTCAATTTTCGACCGGAGACTCCGTTTTCGGGACCAATCTCCGGTTCTCCGGCTGAAAATCTTCGGTTTTTCCATGATGGAATAAGAAAGGTGAGCTATTTCCGTGGATGCGCAGTAGACTAAAAGTAGTGAGGAACTAATGGCTCCTGCACACAACGCTTGCTGCGCGGCGAAAGTTGCGATAGCTTATCAACATCTCGCTTGCTCGGAAGTAATAGATATATAATTTTCACCGCGCGACAAAAGTTGAACTCAATCCAACTTTAGCCGCGCGGCGAAAGTAATATTACATCATTTCTAGAAATTTTTCATGGTGAGGCCAACTTAAAAACATAGAATTATTGGTCAGTGCGACAACTGCCGCCGCGCGGCAAGCGTTGCCTCGTTCTGTATGCAGGTGTCATAACAATTAATCACATTGGACCCCAATCATTTAATTTCTGATCAGTATTATGTGCGTTTGAAATTTGCGTGCTTCGCTGGGGTCCAAAATTATTGATTGTCATTTTGTGTCCCCCCACTCTTTTTCCGCCTTTTATGCGCAATAGCTTTCTTATTTCACCATGAGTTGTTCGCTCACGTAGGATATTCACTAAAGATTACAGATTTTTGCATAACGCATAATACATAGTGCATAAGAGAATCAACCAATCAGAATCCTTCCACTCCTTCTATTTCACGGAAAAGAGGAACTTTGATTAGTTGATTTTCTTATGTACAGCCGGTCACAGAAAGATTACAACACTTTTCTTTCGATGGATTTCGGTACTCAGTCTTAAGCGGGAAGCACAGACTCTTGCATAACGCATAACACATGAGGCATAAGAAATTGAACCAACCAGAGTTCTCTATTACATGGAAGGGAAAGAAACGGAGAACTTCGATTGGTACATATTCTTATACATTACGTGTTATGCGTTATGCATGAGTCTGTGCTCCCCGCTTTACTCGTAGAACGGTTAAACATAAATGGTTAATACTAGAAATATAAAATGCCTATTACGATCGAAGCTGGATTTTCATTGCTTTAAATAATTCAAACTTGAATTACTAATATACATATACTATATATGTACTTGCATACATATATGTAATAGGCATTTTTAATTTTTATTGAGAGATTGTGTTCTCACCAAGCGAGGTCCTAAGCCTTTAGACTACCGAGGCACAGAATGCAAGAGATCCGAGTTCGACTCCCGGCCGAGGTAATATTTTTCGCAATAAGAATTAATTATTTACAGATTTTAATATATCATTCAACATTATTAAGATCGTTTCGAAAATGCGAATAAGCACTAAAAATTTGTTAAATTGCTAGTCAATTTAACTCATGACATTACTGCAGTAGTTTAATAGAGTCAGTGTTTCAAGACCGAAAAATTATTTTCGGCGCGCATTTTTGAAGACTACATACGTAGTATATAAATTCACATAAGAATCATACAAGCATTAAGATCCAGCTAAACCGTTTAAAGCTTTAATTTGTATATTTAATTTAACTTGTGATATTATTGCAGTAGTTTAATTGCGTTAAATAGAGTCCGGAAAAATTTCGGCGCGCAGTTTGAATAACTACAAAAATATGATATATATGTTATGTACATATATAGGATATAGATAATTCACTGGGAATTGTTTAAGCAAAAAAGATCTAACTTTGACCGTCATAGGCTTGAATATTCTTATACTTAGTGTTTAATTTCTATAGTTTATAATATTACTAAGGCCTCGGTGGTCTAATGGCTTAGGACGCTCGTACGGAATACAAGAGATCCGGGTTCAAATCCCGGCTGAAGTAATATTTTTCTCGCAACAAATTTATTAAGTTTTTTGATATATTGACATCTTTATGATGCTTGATTGTAGCATCAAATTATTAAAATTGCTTGTCAATTTAATTCGCGATTACTAGAGTAATTATAATTGCGTTTATAGTTCGGAAAAACAATTCGACGCGCAGTTCGAAAAGACTACAATGTGGTATATATGCAAGTACATACAGAGTGAATCAGAGTCGTTGAACCAACTTTTTATCCTATGAGAAAATTATCGACTCTATACCTAATTGAATTATAACGTGTGCAATCAATTATTTTCTCATAGGGTAAAAAGCTTCAATGACTCTGATTCACCCTGTATATAGTATACAGGGTGTTTGGCGACTACCGCATTTTTTGTCATACGTGGGTAGAACAGCCTATACTGAATCAAAAAGTCCTGTACCATTTTGAGGTGTCAGCAATAGTTCACGAGATATTAACGTTTAAAAGATAGCCAAATACGCGCGTCCCCCCGACCTACTATTGCCGAAGGCACAACCCACCGAGCGCACTGCGCACGGCGCGCGGGCTGCGAGGAGCGGGGATGGCCTAGTAGGGGCGCCGCGCCGTTCGAGCTTAGGGGCTCGCGGCGGTGAGCGGGGCGCCGTGCGCTCAGTGGGCTGTGCCTTCGGCAATAGTACGTCGGGGGGACGCGCGTATTTGGCTATCTTTTAAACGTTAATATCTCGTTAACTATTGCTGACACCTCAAAATGGTACAGGACTTTTTGATTCAGTATAGGCTGTTCTACCCACGTATGACAAAAAATGCGGTAGTCGCCAAACACCCTGTATATTAGTAATTCAAGTTTGAATTACTTAAAGCAATGAAGATCCAGCTTCAACCGTAATAGGCATTTTAAATTTCTAGTATTGATTGTGTTCTCACATATACGGTCTAAAATAAAGATTCTTAATATTAATTTAGTAAATAATTTAGTAAATAATTTAATAAATAATTAAATATATACGTAAGAACCAATCACTCGATGAGCAAGCTGCATTCCGAAACCCATTAAAAAAAAGTGTTGCAACCTTTGGACTATAGCAGATAAGAAAACTTAGAAGTAAAACGTAAGCAGTAAGCGAATTGACCAATCACAGTAGAGTCCATAAGACAATAACGTTAATAGCCAATTAACATGTTGATTTCTTTATTGCTTACGTTTTACTGCCTTAAGTTTTTTGTGTGCCATGGCCCTTTCTGTGAACGGCTGTGTTAAACTATGTGTTGCACATTAAGCCCATTCTATCATTGCGTAAGCATAGTTGTAAGTGGTTAGAGAACGACGCATAGAATTCAATTGCACACACCACTCACATCGGTCTATTCCTAGTAATTTGTCATTGTTTCACCAATGAGATTATATTATTTTAAATTAGCCAATTAGTGATGTGGATAATTGATATACACCCAAGTGGCTGTAGTTGTAAGAATTAATCAATTACACAATTGAATATTTTCCTCATAATCGGTAAAAAAAATGCCTTGCCTCGGTGATCTAAAGGCATAGCACGCTTGGAATACAAGAGATTCGGATTCGACTTCCGGCCGAGGTAATATTTTTTTTGCAATAAATTTATTAACAGTTTTTTAACATATTAACATCTTTATAATATGATATCTGATTGAGCACCAAATTATTAAAATTGCTTATCAATTTAATTTGCGATTACTAAGGTAGCTTGATTGCGTTTATAGTCTGGAAAAACATTTCAGCGCGCAGTTCGAAAGATACAAATGTGGTATATATGCAAATATATATAATATATAATATATATAGTAATTCAAGATTGAATTATTTAAATATTTAAGCATTTAAAGATCTAGCTTCGACCGTTATAGGCATTTAATTTTTATTATTGATTATGTTCTCACATACGCGGTCTAAAAAATAAAAATTCTTAACATTATTATTTTTATTGCATTAAAAAGTAATTTTACAAAAGAAAAAAGTATGTACATGTATAGATATATTTCATATACATATAATTATATACATTTATAAATATTTATATATGTTTATGTATGTTTATACATATTTATATATATTTATGCATGGAAAATTTTTTACCTAGTATTTGACTGTGATTAGTTAATTTTTACAACTACACTACTTACAATTATGCTTATGCAATTGTAGAATTGTAGAACTTTATGCAAAAGTCTGTTGCGGCCTTACTTTCACTATCTAGTGATGCTTGCGCAACCTGCTTGCGCCTGCGTCGTTCGTAACAACGTTCGTGTGCTACGTGTATGTATGTATATACCTACACTGCCTATGGAGGCTGTGTTTCAAAATTTACTGTCAGTACTGAAAATCTATAGTGCACGTAACGTGACTATAGATTTTTAGAACTGGCAGTAAATTTTGGAACACAACCGGAAGCTGTTAGTGTATTTGTCGATTAATTATGCTGTTATCGTGGAATGTACCAGCACACCATGAGCCGAATTTTGGCCGATGGATAATACAATTCTGTTACTAAATTCGAATTTAGTGCAATCAAGCAATGATTAACCAGAATAATTATTGTGAAAAGAAAGTATGCAACAGTGGTCGTAATGTACGAATAAAATCCTGTGCGTTTTTTAAAAGCAATTTTTTTTTAACAATTGATCAGCCTCCGATCAAAATAGCAAAAACGAGCCTTCGAGCGCCAGCCGGAAACTGGCAACCGTGGATACCACATGTATGGGGAGGATCCCGTTTACCTACAATCTCGATTGCACATTATTCATATCAGCTGGTACCTAGTAATTTTTCACTGCTTTACCAATCAGAATATTTTATTTTTAAATTAGCCAATTACCGATGCATATGTGCAACATCCGATGTATGCAATCAGAGCCTTCCCCATGTATGCACATGATTCACGTGCGCTTATGCCGGCATGGATGCGTCATGACGAATTGAAAAAATATGTACGAGGCCTACGAGGATATCTCTAACAATGGTTAGCATTACAACAATGGTTAGATCTTACAATTAGTGTGTTCTTTATATTATATATTAAAAGATAATCTAAAAAATTTCAGATCATGTTATTTAATTAATGTAAAATTAAAATAACTTATAAGGTCTTGTTCATAATATAAACAAAATATTTACAATAAAAAAGCTATATCTTCTTTTAGTAATGATATTAATATTAATATTAATAATAATTAACATAACAGGAATAGGAGCGTTTAGTTGAAAATATCGCTAACTGACGTCCAAAGAAACGAGCCTTCCTCAACGGAAAATTCATTAACAAAATATTAATTCAATACATAATAACGATTCAAATAATTAAATAAATTAAATATATAATATAGGGCTATGAACCACTTAGGTTGTTATGTAAGTAAAAATATCAGGATAAGGCCTATACTGTGTTCAACGAGAGAATGACTTCGGTTTGCGCATAGCAGGCAATGTAACGCTGTACAACGCTATGAAGTACAACGCTGTGAAGTATGCTGTACTGCGCAAAACAGACGAGTTTTCGTCCGATCCGAGGTCGTTCTCTCGTTGAACGGAGTATAGATACAAAACAGCAAATCGGAACTTGATGTTAGTCAAATTCAGAAGTCACATAATAATCGCATGTGGTATAATCGTACAGTGAACTTCTTATCAAAATTACATTAGGTTAATACAGTGAATTTAATGTAGAATTGATGTAAAAACACTTCATATTCCTTTTACAACTTCTGAATAATGTTTGATCGTCCAAATTAATTGAAAAAAAAAAGAATTGAGTACAATATTATGCTATTATAAAATTCAGAGATATCAATCGAGTCTTAAAACTGTAGAATTCTATAGAATTCTGTAGAATTCTCTCGGCAGTCAGGCCCTCAGGTTAGCGTTCTCCGTCGGCAGCGGTCTCGTACTTCCCTAGCCCTTGTAGAAAAGTACTACTCAGCACTAGGAGTATTTTGAGGCACTACTGTACTACAACACTACACACAGCACTATTGTACTACTACACTACGCGTTTTTACCGATAAAAGCGCGTTCTGAATACGGGCCACTGTGTCTATGATAACGGTTTGCTGATGAGTTGCAACATGTTGAGTGTTCTGCTGGGTATCAATCATGAAACTTTATCCCTAGGATAGAAAGTGAAAAGTGAAAATTTTTACCATTGAAATTAATGGAGAAATTTTTTACTTTTCACTTTCCATCCTAGGGATAAAGTTTCATGATTGATACTCTGAACGCTCTTCTGGCATGGTTGACATATTCGTCGGTACGGAAGATTCTAACGGTCCACGGTTGTTTACGCTTGCTCCTAGATTATATGCTGAACCAATCTCTAAAAATCAATCTATGTACTGTTTTGTAACTTTTGATGAGTCTCAAATGTATCTACTACATCATAAAAGTAATCTGTTTATATAATGTTCTTCAAATATCGGTATATTGGACGTAGTCATTTTGTTCAACATGTTTTGGTTGTAACGTACTTTTAGTTTGCTGGAAATCATGGCGACCGCTGAATAAACATGTTGAGACTAGAGAGCCTCACAGGGAGAGAGTGGCAAACTGCATCACGTGACCCGGTCTCCTCTGATTGGACTTGGTAATCAAGCTCCATAGAGCCATAGTGGGGGTATGCCGTTTAGGTTAGATGATTGCAAAAGCAGTACGCTTGTAACCTTGTACTGCTTTTCTCCTCAATTTTACAATTAATAAGGTCTTTGTAAGTAATAATATGATACATATTATTAATCTTGGAAACTCTGCTGCAAATTTCCACGGGGAATTTTCCTATGGGTTTGCCTAACCATAGGTACCCATGGTAAATTCGACAGGTCCCCATGGGAGGAGACTCCTATCTTGCTGTAAATTCCCATAGGTTTTTTCATGGATTCCTATAGAGAACTATAAGATTCTGGCTTTGTTCCAAAATTTGCTGCCAGTACTGAAAATCTATAGTTTACGTTATGTGCACTATAGATTTTCAGTGCTGACAGTAAATTTTGGAACACAGCCTCTGTAGGAGCTTGTACAGTGTAAACAATTGATGACAACAGAGAAAAATATCAGGGCGTTCCTCGTCTCGAACCCAGACCTGGTCTTTCCTCCGAATTCGTAGACTTCCGTTCTGCCACTGAGCCACACAGCCCTGACGCTGATAGCTTTTCTGTTGTGCCTATTTCCTCTAAATTTCTTACAATAGATACCTATAGGATTTACGCAGCATGTATATATAGGATGACAGAAAATTTAATACGAAATGTTGGAATTTCAAGAATGGATCTAAACACGGAGAAAACCCGCCAAACGCATAATCTTTATATAGAAAGCACCCGTGGAACCCATAAGAATATTAATCTAAAATATATATAAAAACACTCTGTTAAATTCATAATGTGGAATGCGGAAGAGATGCCTATGGGAATTAAAGGCCTATAGGATACTGCATCTTGACATATAGGAACATGTAGGTACATATAGGACAGAAATGTGCATACATCATTATCCTATGGTAGCCTATAGGCACTTTCAGTCTCCATGGAGTACCTCCCCACTGTCTTACGTACGCCTACATGTTACTATACATCAAATTGGTATCCTATACATCCTTTTAGTTCTCATGGAGGCATCTGTCCACATTCCTGTGGGTACCTATACTAATCTATTGCATTCCTATGGATGTCCTACGTATACCTATAGGTAACTATACAAGCTCCTACAGAATCTTATAGTCATCTATAGGAACCCATGAAAAAACCTATGGAAATTTGCAGCAGGGAATATATATCTTCCTCTATTGTACATATATACATGAAATAAAATTACGAATTTTTACATTTCAGATATCCGAACAGGATTTGGGCATATTATAAAATGCCTGCCAGATGCATTGCTCCAAGATATACAAACTCTAAGAAGGATATTACTACACAACATTTGCCCAAGATGCAAACTCAAAACAAAAATGGATTGATGCTACCGGAATTCCTAATTGGAAACCTTCAAAATCAGCTTTACTGTGTGAGGTTGGTACCAAAGCTTGCATACAAATGTTTTGCAATGTAACTCCCGTAAACATCAACAAAAATAACATCAATATTATAATTTCTCACTCAATGTCAATATATAAAATTCATAATATAATGCGAGTGTATGTATGTAACAATTATATAGTTGCGTGAAAAATTCTAACATATTGATGTTACGTTAATGACAGTTGGTGGGACAGATATTTTTCTCTAACGTGTACCTCTTATTTTTTAGTTTCATTTCCATTCATCAAAATTATTCCGCGTTGGTAGCAAAAAAGTTAAGAGGAAAAGTCCTATACCAAGTTTGTTTTGCAAATGTGATGAATGTAAAATTAGAAAGAAAAAAAAATTGAAACATGTTATTCATAATGATAGTTGTTTAAAAAACTGCCTATGGACATAAAAATGTTAGAGGAATCAGCTAATAAAACAATATCTGCAAAAAAAATAATATCAATGATATCTGCAATACGAATGTTGAACTCTTAGAAACCTATGAAGTAATGCAAATTAAGTACAAAATATGATACAAGAAAATAAAGTTTTAAAAGAAAGATTTCATCATTTACAGGATGATTTGGCACATATAAAGTCCTTTACATTTGATATGTAATGCATTAACTCCTTGATCATGATGGTTAATTTTGCACATATTTCCAATTGTATAAATTCTGTGAGACGTCTTATTATAAGAGATAAAATTTTTAATATTACTTCTTAATCATAATATACATGATATTTATATAGAATTTATTGATGATTATAGCTACTTAAGATTTCAAAAGTGAAAGTTTGAATATGATTTTAATATTAAAGCGGCTGAGTAATAAAAATAAAATTTGTAGCAAAATAATTGTTTGATTTTTTAATCGTAAGAAATATAAAAAATTAATTACAAACATCATAAAAAATTATATATCATTAATCAAGAAAAATATAAAATATTTATTCAACATAAATTTTTAAGATATATTAAACATCATTTACTATAAATTGTTACATCTATAACAAGAAAATAAAAATACTGATAATTCAATCACATAAAATTGGCAGTTCTTTTTACGCAACAACTATCATTATGAATAACATGTTTCAATCTTTTTCTTCTTTCTAATTTTATAGATTCATCACATTTGCAAAACAAACTTGATATGGCACCTTTCCTCATAATTTTTTTGCTACCAACACGGAACAACTTTGATGAATGGAAATAAACATAAAAAATAAAAGGTACACGTTAGAGAAAAAAATCTGTCCCACCAACTGTCATTAACGTAACATCAATATGTTAGAATTTTTCACGCAACTACGTAATCGTTACATACATTCGCATTACATTGAATTTAATATATTGATATTGACAAGGGAACCTCTCGAGGTGACAAATTCTGATTTTAATGAAACTTCGTGAACTTGTAGCTTACATAAAGAGATGAATTTAGAAAATATCAATTGCGGTTTGAAGGGGTGAAATCACCCCTAACGTATATAGCGGTTTTCAGCCTTTTCCGTTATATCTCGAAAAATATTTGAGATATAAAAAAATGTTTTATACAAAAGTTTTACAACAAAATCAGATATATTCATTTGCGTTTTCAGAATAATTATTTACCAATTTTTTGTCAAAATTTTCGAAAAAAATTGTTAAATAATTATTCTAAAAAAATATCATTGACGTGAGTAAATAGAGGTAATTTTATTGTAAAACTTTTGTATAAAACATTTTTTTATA
>NW_017295873.1:149930-150990 GCF_001594075.2 Trachymyrmex cornetzi | reverse complement strand
AGACTGATTAACATTTTGATACAAATGGAAGTAAAAAGATAATAAAATGTTATTTAACTCAAGAAACTCGGGGTTGCCATTGCTCCTTTGACATCTAACAGTGATGAGTTACGATACCATATATTTCCTGTAATGTATAAGCACATTTTTTGTTATAAAGAGCAATGAAAAAAAAAATGAGTATTTATTATAAATTTTAAAACTACTTGTTAATCTCGTTATTAATACTAACATGATTATTATATGACAATATGTTCGCAATTATGATACTCTTCAAAAAAATGCTGCATACAAAAATATTGCTTGCACCAGGAACATCGTATTACAGCAGGTGCACCACATATGGATTTTTTCATTGCTTTTTATAACAAAAAATGTGCTTATACATTACAGGAAATATATGGTACCGTAACTCATCACTGTTAGATGTCAAAGGAGCAATGGCAACCCCTCAACCCCGAGTTTCTTGAGTTAAATAACATTTTATTATCTTTTTACTTCCATTTGTATCAAAATGTTAATCAGTCTATTTCTGTACTTATTTCAACATAAATAACATTCGTGCTGCATACAAAAATATTGCTTGCACCAGGAACATCGTATTACAGCAGGTGCACCACATATGGATTTTTTCATTGCTTTTTATAACAAAAAATGTGCTTATACATTACAGGAAATATATGGTACCGTAACTCATCACTGTTAGATGTCAAAGGAGCAATGGCAACCCCGAGTTTCTTGAGTTAAATAACATTTTATTATCTTTTTACTTCCATTTGTATCAAAATGTTAATCAGTCTATTTCTGTACTTATTTCAACATAAATAACATTCGCATTAACGTATGTAAGTAAATAAATTATAGAGTCAAATTAAAACATCTTGAGTTAAATGATTTAACTGAATCATTAAATTAATGACGTATTGAGAAAAATGAGGAGAAGGATGTTGTAATTTTACAATATACATTTTGATAAACATTTTTTAAATATTACTCGCGCGAATATATTTTTATGTAATAATAATAATATATCTTTTTATAATAATAATAAATCTTTTTA
>NW_017295873.1:142474-149544 GCF_001594075.2 Trachymyrmex cornetzi | reverse complement strand
CTAACTATAAAGCGATTTTCAGCTTTTTCCGTTATATCTCGAAAAATATTCGAGATATAAAAAAATGTTTTATACAAAAGTTTTACAATAAAATTACCTCTATTTACTCACGTCAATGATATTTTTTTAGAATAATTATTTAACAATTTTTTTCGAAAATTTTGACAAGAAATTGGTAAATAATTATTCTGAAAACGCAAATGAATACATCTGATTTTGTTGTAAAACTTTTGTATAAAACATTTTTTTATATCTCAAATATTTTTCGAGATATAACGGAAAAGGCTGAAAACAGCTATATACGTTAGGGGTAATTTCACCCCTTCAAACCGTTTTTGAGCCGCAACTGATATTTTCTAAATTCATCTCTTTATGTAAGCTACAAGTTCACGAAGTTTCATTAAAATCAGAATTTGTAACCTCGAGAGGTTCCCTTGTGAGTGAGAAATTATAACATTTATGTTATTTTTGTTGGTGTTTACGGGAGTTACATTATAAAACATTTGTATGCTTCGATACCAACCTCACACAGTAAAGCTAATTTTGAAGATTTCCAATCAGGAATTCCGGCAGCATCAATCCTTTTTTATCTCGAATTTGCCAATCATAGTTGAATATGACAAAAATAATCGACTATGATTGATTAATTAATAAATAGTAAAACCCAGGTCATTACATTAAACGAGCTATAGTTAGGTGTACTAAATAATATTTATTAATCATAAATTATAATTTTCTGACGATAAGTTTCGAAGGTACGTTTCGACTATACTTAGTCCTCATCAGCCGCAGAAATACATAAATATACAAATATCTAATTATATTAACATATTATGAGGATCATCTCACATTCAAGTTACAATAGATAATATAACAAATTTCTAAGAATCATCTCATCTTCGTGTTAAGCTGGAAACACAATAGACACAGGCAATAGGCACAGGCAACAGGGAATAACGAGCCGTCCAATTAGAGCTCTGGGATATAATATCGAACTTATATCCCAAAGCTCTGATTGGACGGCTCGTTATTCCCTGTTGCCTGTGCCTATTGCCTGTGTCTATTGTGTTTCCAGCTTTACAAAGGACGGCATATCACAACCATATCATATATAGTCAAACTTGATAAATAATAAACGATGGGAGAAGAGTCATGATTCCGAAACAATTCATTGGTTAATATCGAGAAAGGGTAGTCAGTGTGAATAAATTCCAGTCATATTAATGATGTAGCTTGATGTCAGATCATATAAAAGGTTATATGTGCGTTCTTAATAATATTGGTAGTTAAACTAAATATAGAATAAATTATCGTCAAAATTGAAACTATAAAGAAATTAATAGTTTGTAACTTAAAAACTATTTTTAACACTTACAAATATATGGTAAACCAATAATAAATTATAACTTAATGTACGTGTATATACAAAAATTTCATTAGAACATAAGCGCAACGCGAAATAAATAACAAATGTTTTAAATTTATAATGTCAATTAACAAAATTAAATAATTATGAAGGAATAAAGAATAAAGATTATGCAACGCTTATATTAATATGAAAGTAAATACAAATTATATATAAGTTAGCAGCAGTCTATTAAAATTGTAATATAATAAAAACGGCTACGGTGTGTCACCGTAGCGCTGAGAACATTTAGTGTGCTAAATATATATATGAATACGTCGTATTCGCGGCAACTCACCGCGACTGGATAAGCTACAGTCGCTGTACTGCATAAAAAATTCATTATTTGAATGTTTAAACTATTAAACAATTCCAAATAAATGTTTTTCACATATAGCCTGCGAAGATTTTATAATAATATCACGTCTCCTTAAAGCTGCTTGCCACATATCTCGAAGTTTTTTATCTCTTGGAACAGAAAAGAAATGTACTTTTTCCTTTTTTTTATAACCAAATGTACAACCTAATATAATGCAGCCCGTCACGTAAAACAACGATAACGACCACAATATGTTTAACACTTGTAACAATGGTAACGACTAGGGGCTCTATTCTTGAAAAGAAACGTATACGAAAGTCTAAGGAAATGCTACAGTATACGTTACGTATACTATAGTATTTCCCTAGACTTTCGTATACGTTTCTTTTCAAGAATAGAGCCCTAGATTCGCAAACACACACGATCGCGGATTTTCGGAGATCGAAGATCGCGAATAAACGGGATAACAAAACCGATATCCGACACGTTCGACATCACCGACATAACCTAATCGAAGTAAATGACGTAAACATCCAGAATGCGCATGAGTCGTAATAAAAAGTTGTTATCGCCATCTGGTGTTTCCGGTGACATACCGTGGTCACGCCAAACTAAAGGCCGCAGCACACACTTTTGCATAATGCATAACGCATAGTGCATAAGCGAATCAACTAATCAGAATCTTTCCTTTCCTCTTGTTCCATGAAAAAGAAGAATTTTGATTGGTTGATTCCTTTATGCACTATGCATTATGCGTTATGCAAGAGTGTGTGCTGCGGCCTTTAAGCGGGGAGCACAGACTCTTGCATAACGCATAACACATGAGGCATAAGAAATTGAACCAACCAGAGTTCTCTATTACATGGAAGGCAAAGAAACGGAGAACTTCGATTGGTACATATTCTTATGCATTACGTGTTATGCGTTATGCAAGAGTCTGTGCTCCCCGCTTAAGGGCCCAGACACAAGCTTTTGCATAACGCATAATACATAGTGCATAATGGAATCAACCAATCGAAATTCTTCTTTTCCATGAAATGAGAGGAAAGGAAAGATTCTGATTAGTTGATTCGTTTATGCACTATGCATTATGCTTTATGCAAAAGTCTGTGTCGCGGCCTTAAGGGTGCGTTCCGTACGCATGAAGCGCGTAGATCGCACAGAAAGTCGTTCCGATTTAACCAATGGAAGCGCTTTGATAGCGCTGCGAATTCCCTAGATTGTACTATCCGTACTGTAGTCCAGGGCCTCGTAACTGCTGGTACCACCGTTAGTGGCGCCCTCAGCTTATGACACCCGGAAAAACAGAACTAATATTCAATATGGCCGCTATATATATAGGTTGTCATGGCATATATATATCATATATAGGGTGTCTGATCCAGTTTGATCACCCGCAATCAGGATGCACTACAAGATCAAGCGTTTTATTCCGAATCTACCGATTTCGTGTATATGATATATATATGCCATGACAACCTATATATATAGCGGCCATATTGAATATTAGTTCTGTTTTTCCGGGTGTCATAAGCTGAGGGCGCCACTAACGGTGGTACCGCGTTTACAAGAGGGGAGTTGGGAGGCCCTGCTGTAATCTTAGCACTCCTCCCAGCGCATTGACTGCTTCAACTTCGACTTGAAGCAGTTGATGCGTTTGATGCGTTCATGCGATCTATGCGCTGCTGCGTAATTTGGAACAAGTAACAAATCATAATCCATAACAGATCATAACGGATTGCACGCTAGCGGACCTTTTATTGCGATGGATCAAGAATTACAGGAATTTCTTGTTTTGATAGATGAAAAAAATGAGATAATAACATTATTTCTAAATAAGGAAGATATGAAGAAAGCAAGCCAAGGTAAAGTTAACGTATAATTACTATTTTGCTTTGATTTATTCAATGTATAGGTTAGATGTTAATTATATCATTGTTTTCCACAGACTCAGTATTTTTGCGAAACCTTATTGCGAAAGAACAAAGCAAAAATAAAAATAATAATATTGAGCCGGTAATTGAAGTGGAAGAATTAATAAATGAAAATTTAAATGAAAATGATGTCGACAAAAACGATGCTGCAGGTAAGAAAGGATACACACTTTATTTTTATGTAACCAATATCTTTAATCAACTCTTTAATTATAAAAATATATTCATGCAGGTTTAAGAATAACATACATATATATTAATATTTCTTTCTTATTTTAAAAATTTGTGTTTACTTTTTGATTTAATTTTTAGATAAGTCAAAAACGTTCATATGTTGTGGCTGGACAAAGCAGTCCTTTTATTAATTGAAATATATAGAGAAAAGGAGGTAGAGTTCTCAAGTGGTTTCAAACGCAGTAACAAAATTTGAGCGGAAATAGCCGCTCAAATGAATAAAACCAATCCAATCTACGAAATAACAGCACAGCAATGTTCTTCAAAAATGTTTGGCCTGAAGCGGACATACAAACATATTGTAGATCTAAACAAAAAGAGCGGCAATAATAGAAATTCGTGAGCATTTTTTTCTGTATGTTTTATCACTCACACACACACACACACACACACACACCACACCACACCACACCACACACACACACACAAATATATGTGGACATTATATTTGATGCATTTCATTATCATGCATTAAGCAATGGATTCATTATTTGGCGACAAAGCTTCTATTAGGCCTCCTGCGATTACCTCAAGTGAAGGTCCATTGGATCCAAATCAGGAAGAATCGTCGTCAGAAAAAATTGTGTCCTCTCAATTGCAAAGTAAATTTTTATACTTGTGTGTAGAGTTTATATATATATATTAGAGAGAGAGTGTGTGTGTGTGTGTGTGTGTGTGTGTGCACGCGCGCGTGTACGTACGTGCATTCAAGCAGGATAAAAAAAATTAGTATTAATTTAATTCAATTCTTATTTGTCATAATGTAATGATCGTTTTTGTATTATCTATTATAGGTCCGCCGAGAAAGAGATAACGAATTTAAAATGTTATAGAAACGTTTTTGAATAAAATTGAGACAGAAAAAGAAGAAAAAAAAGAAGAAATGGAAAAAAGAGAAATAGACAAAAATAAGATACGTGAAGAAAATAAAAAAGAACGTGAAAAAAGGCATAATGAGCAAATAGCTGTACAGAAATCATTAGTCTCCATATTGCAACAATTTCTTACTAAAATGTAGTTCTACTCTTCTGCGTTTCTAAAGTCCAGTCTACATTGCGTAAGCATAGTGATTGTAATTGTAAGAATTTATCAATATCAATCGAATATGAGGATAATATTCAACTGTGGTTGGTCAATTCATACAACTACAACCAATTCATACAGAAAAAAATGCCCACGAATTTTTATTATTCCCGCTCTTTTTGTTTAGATCTACAATATTTTCGTATGTCCACTTCAGGCCAGACATTTTAGAAGAACATACAACAAATTTAAAACTACGCTTACGCAAATGTAAAAAGGGTTTAAGAAATAAGTTTAAAAGCATTACTAGTTGAAGCTCTGAAAGTTGTTTTATATTGATTAGTTAATTTTATTTTACTTACGAGTTTTAAGTTTAAGTATGCAGCTTCAAATTTTAATATTATGTTATTATGCTCGATCAATAGGTCTCGTTTGACAATAGGTCTTGTTTGTCAAAGAATATTTTTTAAACAGTCTTCAAGAATTTAATTTACGATGTGATACAATAAGACTGAATAGTATAATAATAAAGACTAAATAAATATAATAGAAATAAGACAAAAATGTATAATCAATGTCCATTTATTAATAAAAAACACGTTTATATTATCAAATCCTTATATTATTTATTAATTCTTAATTCTAAAAACCTATCCTAATATTTTTAATTAATCCTAAAAACCTATTTTATATACGCAACATGAATTATTAAAAAGAATTTTTGTCGACTCTCTATTCATTCTCGATGAATATATTGCCAATAAAACTCAATCGATGAACCTCATTTGCAATATATTCATTATTCTTGTTCTTTTAGCATTCCCTATCTCAGTGTTATTATCGCGAACGGGTGCCTGTAACTCTTCACAATATTGGACACCAACAGTCATTATATCATTTTGTAATATGCAAATATTATGTAACACGCAACATGCTATAATAAACTCCGGAACTTTTTTAAGATCTGTTAGTGGTAGACAATCTAATAGTATTCTAAACCGTATTTTTAACTGTCCAATCGCACGTGCAATTGCCATTCGTGTCGACGATAGACAATAATCGTAATTTTTTGTCGACTTGATAAATGGCCATTGTCTCGAAACGGAACCAATAGATGCTGATAAATTGGAAATGCAGCATCTCCGATAATATGGGAATCATTAGGAAAGTATACATCAGATATCTGTAGAAAACTTGCAACTGGAGAGTTTCTAAAAACTCGAGCATTGTGAACTGATCATACTTGTCCAGCATAACAGTGCGTAAAGAGACCACATGAATCGCATATTACTTGGAGATTTAAAGATGCAAAACCTTTTCGATTTATGTAAGAAGCTGAATTAGTTGACGGAACTCGAATTTTAATATGCGTTCCATCTATCGCACCGATGACAATTGGAAAACCACATGTCTTTTTGAAATGTTCCGTAATATCGACAGCATAAACATCGTTGGGCCACTGTATAAATCTAGGTGCGATGCAATGAAGTGCATAGGTAACTCGCCTTACAGTCCTAAAAGCAGTTGCTGTGCCAACTCCAAATTTCACACAAACAGATCTGTAACAATCCAAAAAAGTAAGCAATTCTTGAAAAATTTGTTGCAATTTAATAGCATTTTTCATTTGACAGTGCTTTATACATTTAATATTAAATTATTATTATTAGATGTATTATTTTTTAATATACATTTGATTTTGAGCCTTATTCCTTTACTAAAGGATAGAATATTTCATGACGAAAATAGTATAACGACTCATTAATTTTTGAGTCACAGATGGTCAATTAAACTAATTTTAATTAACTCTGCTTAAATCAATCGTTAATTAAATTATTTTGAATTGATTTATATTACTTTGTAAATCTTCGAACGTTCTTATACATATTATTGTGTAATTTAATTTAAAAAATAATTAATTACCTGCCCTAAAGATCAATTAGGCTTTACATATCTGTATGAATCAGGAGTAGCCATAAACCAAAGAGTAATATAAAGTTGCTTTTCTGCCGCAATTGGTTTTCTACCAATTGTACCTGTAGCATTTAATACTGGTCCAATTAGTGATAGAACCATTTCAAATGTAGCAGGATATATAGAATATTTAATTATGATATAAGTAATATGAATTTAATAAAATCAGATGGAAAATAATATA